>NC_073744.1:29906542-30212105 GCF_029784135.1 Toxorhynchites rutilus septentrionalis | reverse complement strand
GTTATAAATCGAACAGTATTCAGCTTTGAGCCTTGTCTCACCAATTACAATTACATCTATGGACACATTACATTGGTCAAGAAACAGCTTAATATTGTCAAATTTTGATAAGTCATTTATTCCTCGTAGATTCCATTGGAGAATTCTCAGGTGTTCACCGTTAAGAGTACTCAATCCAATGTTAAAGTCATTAATATCGTCATGATAAAAATTCATAGCTTTATTATTAGTCATTGGAATATACAACGTCAAGTAAGATGATGCTATATTTTGTCATGGATTTTTTAGAGAGCGTCGTTGTTATGAACATACCTTTTCCTCTTTGGAGAAGGAGTAACCATGGCATTTAGATAACGTGTCGTTAGTTTGCTTATGTTATGTTTGCTTATGCCTATTTTTAATAATCTCTGGTCTATCGCCGTCGTTCTTCTTAACTAGAATAACTCCATTTCTTCCAGGCCAAACATATTTTATTTTCAAAACCTCCTGGGAGTCACGTAATTCACGAAGAAGATCAGAAGAATATTGGGTTAATTCATCGCGTAATTTTTTACTTAATTTGACATAGAGGGGAGGGGGGATAGCCGTGATCGTTACGTAACAAAATTCAATTTTTATTTCTAAATAAATTCACGCGCCCCTATATGCTTCGATTCTGGGACCGAAAGAAGTGTGTTTCCTGAGCCAAAATGAGTACGTGTTGTAATGGTCAGTAAGCAGGGACCCCGGTCTGGAAGGTCGAACAAATAGAAAAAGAAATTTTCTTTTTTGCATTTTTGCGAAGCTTATGCTCTCAGAAATGTTGTCCTAACAGAATTTTTCGATATTTGACTTCGCTAGAAAGTTAAGCTAAAAGTATGAAGTGACCTCAAGGGATATAGTAGTGCTGTACGAATTTTTAAACGCGTTTTTCTCGAAACTGTTTCTGTTTTTTCAACTGGTGGTATCGATATCTCAGGATCTACTAGACCGAACTGATTTTTTTTATCAGCATGTAAAAATGAATTATCTAAAGCGTTACATAGCCATTTTTTGATATCTCATTTTTTTTTCATTTTTTATGAGCTTCTAAACAGCGATTTTCATGAAGAATAGCTAATTTTTTTACAAAAATAGCCGCCATTTTGGCGATTTTTCGAATTTTCAAAAACCCCTATGTAACGCTTTAGGTATTGTCCTAAAGTCTCAAAATATTCATTGGAATTCGTTTTGCGACACCACCGGCAAGGTAGCGATTTTCGGACAGAATTTACGCATCCAGCTGTCAACAGCGTACTAATTTTTTTTCGTGCACTCAAAAACTGGAAAATACATACCTTAAACAATAACTATAATAACCGAACACTTCACTTTATTCCTAAAATCTGAAAAAAAAAACACGAAAATCATTTATTTTTCGACCTTCCAGACAGGGGCCCCCCTTAATTCATTTCGAATATCGCGTTAATCTACCGGAGCATGATTTTGTCCTAGCTGCTAAACATAAGTTTATTCCGGCTGTTATCGCAGGATGCAAAATAAAGCTAGGGCACCTTGGTCATGCTGAAGCAGTTCAATGCGGTGGTCCAATATACGTTGCAGTTAGTTCAGGAAGGCACTGTTCTTCGAACGAATTTTCTCATGGGCTCAATTTCCAAAGTGTGTGCGAAGCTGCCTGAATTCGAGATTCGAGCCAATTTTTTCAGGGAGTTCAATGCTTTCTCATGATCATGAGGGATTGCACTTTGATGAAAAACTCCAAACAAGGGACTCGGAACTGGAAACAAAACATTTTGAGTATGCAGGGGAATAGTTAACTGATTAGTGGAATAATCTAGCGATCGATGGATATCCTCTCAAAGCAGAATATATTGAGTCCGCAAACTCCCGAATCGACGAAGCGGAATTAGTAGAAAATAAAGCCGAGTGGTTTGTTCGTCACAGGACTGCTTCATTGAACTAAGGATTAGTTGTTTTGGTGTAAATCAACAGCAATTTATACCAGCCCATGTTCTCTGTTCGAAACTCTATGAACTTGTCAAAAATCACTTGTCCAAAAAAGTTACTCCTACACTCGCGTCGGTGTAACAGACCGAAAGTGGTAAAAAGTGACACGCGTCCCCTTCCTACCAACACATACGATACGCTAAACGATGACGAACGACGAATAACGAAGCTAGAGAGAATCGCAAAGTCGTAGTGTTGATATTTTCTGAGAAATAAACGAATTATTGACTTCTCGGTCTCACAGACTCATGCGCGAGTATAGTTGTGTTAAGCGAATGTTTTCAATCAAATAGAAAGTAGAATGATTCACAAATAGAGATGAATTATTTTGACGCTTGTATTGTGACGAGGCAAGGTTGCCACATTTGCAGGTGTCAATTGGATTTAAGCCGAACTGATAACACAGAGCTTGAGCTTGAGCTTGGGTAGACTGTACAATTCGTAGTTGCTCTCCGTGATTGACCTGAACCAACCAAATTGCACAAAGAACACACAGAACGACGCTTGGGACTAGCAAATCATTCTCGTTGTGCAATTTTCGGTGATTCGAGCCTTGAATGGTCAATAATGACGCCGGCCACATCCCTTCAGTCACCAGGGGAAGGGAAGGAATGTTAGTATGATATTCGCCGCCCGAAGGCCAGAAGGGTCGCCTCTATAGCGTGGTTCCCTAGCGTTTATCATGGAGGGGATAATTGTTAGTGGAGAGATGTAAGAATCAAGATTCACTGCGGTAAGTGATGTGATTTTTTTTTTTTTTTAATGGCGTTAACGTTCCCTGTGGAACTTTTGCCGTCTCAACGTATGCATTAACTAGCGTCATTTATTAATACTTAGTTGAGATTT
This sequence comes from Toxorhynchites rutilus septentrionalis, assembly GCF_029784135.1. Lineage (NCBI taxonomy): Eukaryota > Metazoa > Arthropoda > Insecta > Diptera > Culicidae > Toxorhynchites > Toxorhynchites rutilus. The sequence continues at coordinate 30,209,273 of NC_073744.1, read as the reverse complement.
TCTAAGCCAAATAACACGCCTTGAATGTATTCCGAGGGGCAAGCTCTAGAATACGCGTGATCACAGTGCAAGTCGAAGGAAATTTCTTTGACGAAAAAATCCCCCGGCCAGAACGGGAATCGAACCCGAACACCTGGCATGATAATGTTGATGTGATGTGATGTGATTAAATAACGCGAATTAACGACCACTTTACGAAACGAAAATCTGAAAATCTGATATGTCACTACACGCGGCAGAAATTATTTTTAGGTATCCTGATAAGGGAAACCTAGAAAATTAATTGAACTCCTATATACCATCTTGATCAAAAAGTTCCCGGAATCAATACCGTGAGGCGAAGATGGCGCTGATAGCAATACCGCAAATTGAATATAATAAATGTTTTGAGGATTGGAGCGCTGGCGTAAGTGTGTTGCAGTCGATGGGAAGTACTTTGAAGGGGACAATATCGATATTGATGTATGATCTTGTATGTTTCATTTCCTGAATAAATTCCGGGAACTTTTTGATCAAAGTGGTATTCTAACAATTCTTTTCGCATCGTACCCATCGCATTTTTTTATCGCAACCCAATTACGACGGTGGAGAATTTACTGAGGGAATCCTGAGAAGGTAACCATAAAACCTGTTTAAAAACAATCAGACCTATAACCGTTATTCCACACGCGTAGTCTTCATTCAACCCCATTCGTAGTGATGGAGATCTTTAGGAAACCTGAGAAGGTCACCGAGAGCAATCAGAAATCAATCGGACCTGCGAATAATTCCGTAAACCATCGAGCGTATTGACGAATTTACGTTGGATTTACAACCAGATGACGCAGCGAGTAAAATGAGGATGTTTTGTTTTTTGGTATGAAATTCGTCCAAATTTTCTAGAAAAATCAGAATTTATCTTAAAATTTCCCGGTTTCATGTATTCTTTCCACGCTGAAAAGGTTAGAAAATCATCATTTTACAATGTACTATGTATATTACGAGGAATGGCTTGTTACAAGTATTGTAACTTTAATTTTTTTCAACTAAGTAAACGACGAATAGGGTGTTTTGCGCTAAAAATACTGCAAATCCTTCTCGTATCGGCCCCTACATAATCAATGATATCAGCCAATTTGATATGATATCGATTTCATCGCAATTATCCATAGTATCAATAACCGGTAAGCATCATCAAACCTAAAATTTCCGAAGATTATCTATGACTTTGGTAAAATCGCTTGTTGAAACCATCGGCAATATACAAAACAATAATTTTCTAACAATATACTGACGACATTTAGTGGCTGAAATGAATCTAAACAAAAATAAAATTAATAATTACGACCGAATCGCGCTTTTCAGTGCGTAAAATAAACAAACACCCTCACTTTTGTAGTTCTGAGCTCTAATGTAGGTGTAGGTTCGTCAATGTAGGTTCGTCAATTGACGAATTTACGCAAAGCTGAATCAGCTCATGCGGCATCTACATCTATTGGACATCTATTGGACCATTACGCAAAGCTGAATCAGCTCATGCGGCATCTATTTACGCTATTGGACCAAAGTCATTGATAATCTTCGAAAATTTTAAGTTTAATAATACATACAGGTTATTGATACTGTGGATAATGGTGATGAAATCGATATCATAATAAGTTGGATGATATCATTGATAATGTAAGGGCCGATACGAGAAGGATTTGCAGTATTTTGAGCGCAACACATGCTACTCATCGTTTACCTTGTTGAAAAAAATTAAAGTTACAATACTTATACCAAGCCATTTTTCAAAATATACATACCACATAGTAAAACGACGATTTTATAACCTATTTAGCGCAGAAAGAATACGTGAAATCAGGAAATTTGAAGATAAATTCTGATTTTTTACAAAATTTGAGCGAATTTGATACCAAAAAAAACAAAACATCCTCATTTTAATCGCTGCGCCATCTGGTTGTAAATCCAACGTAACTTCGTCAATAGAACATCGATTGCGACGGCGGGGAGGGTTGAAAAAGTTATGAATTAATGAATTGAAATATTAAAAAAATTAATGATATAAATAAATAAAAAATTAAAGAATTTATGAGTATAATAAAAAATTATATGAATTTTTTGAATCTGTGGATTTCAAAATTTATGAATTTACGAATCTGTAGATCTAAGAATTCCTGAATTTATGACTCTATAAATTTATGAATCAATTAGTACATAAATCTATGAACTCATGAACTCACGAATTCAAGAACTCACGAACCTACGAACCCACGAATCCACAATTCCACGAACTCACGAATCCATGAATTCATGAAGATCGATTAACACCTCTCTCAGTTTTTCACATTTTTCACACTCCATTTGTTCAGGACAGCACCCCTCGACATGAAGTGTCAACTGTGGCACTGTTATGTACCGAATAATCTAGCAACGTAGTGACTTGTTTGGAAACATCCCGAAATAATTTAGCCCACCAACTATTACAGCAAATGAAACATTCTACTCATGCTTTCGTGAAAATTCAAAAAAAAATCCTAAGGTGAGGCCGTTTCGTCACTAAGTTGGTTAGGGGAGCGGTATATGAAAACAGTACGGAAGAAAGCAGAAGGGGAATTATTAGCGTAAAAGTAGCGTAAAAGAGACAGACTTCGGCACTAGCGTATTGTGTTTTGTTTACACACAAAACACAGTAGACTTCCAAGATGGCTGAAGAGTGGTTTTAGCAAGTTGGCCCACCTTCTTCTTCTACTTCTAGGCGCCTTGGATGTAATCTATAAATAAAAATGGAAGGCCAAATGTGTTGGTAAGCGCAAAACCCGAGGAAGGAATGGTTCAATTTCAGTCATCTATATTTCGTTGTATTCGTCTCTTCCCGTAGATCAATATAGCGGAGAGAAAAATCGGAAAATTCGGAAAATTGAACTCCCATATGTTATACAATTAACTAAGCGTTGTTAGTTCATTTGATGTTGACGCTAACGAAATTGTTTTTTGTTCGAAAAATGAAAAGGATTTTCAGACGGAATAATGCATTCCTATATATTCTATCTATATAAACAAAAATGGAAGACCAAATGTGTTGGTGTGCCCTAAACCCGAGGAAGGAATGGTCCGATTTGAGCTGTCTTTATTCTGTAATATGCTCTGTCTCAAACAGGTATTTCATGCAACGGAGAAACATGTTATTTCCAAATGCTTGAAGAATCTTGAGCGAGAATTGTGTCTGAAAATAATTTTATATTATAAGGACGAATTTTTGTAGAAGTACTAGACAATTCATAGTAAAAGGAAATTGTAAAGGGTCGAAGGGTAATCAATCAATGAAGAGTTCAGTGATTGGACTCACTATCGTTCACTTAGTAAGAAAACGTGGATGATTGAAAGTATTCAAATCAAAAAATCTATTTTGGGCGGAACGAAGTTCGCCGGGCTAGCTACTGGTAATATTATAAAAAAGTCACAGTAGGGTTGTGTCCGAGACACGACCGCATAGTTGACGTAGGATTCCGTTAGGCTATCTGTTGATTTTGGAAATGATTGAAGAATTACATCGTTAAACTCCTTGATAATGATTTGGTGTTAATGTCTCTGTTAGGGAACACATTTCGGTGGAAACAAAAGCTCCCCCTACTATCATGTCCTAAGCCGAACTGATGTCAAAAGTCTATTTCGGTTGAGTCGTGATCGGGTTCCGGAATGAGGGTGATAGTTCGAGCCCCGGATACAAAACATAATTCGATAGAAAACTATACAATACATATCCTTGATGAAAAATAATTCGGTCGTCAATTTTTCACATTGTATCAGAAAATAACACATGAAACGTTTATCTATCTTTTGAAATTATCAAATGACAAAACAATCATTTTAGTTTCGACATTTTCTCCCGTTCGTACCTCTTTGTAATTAATCGAGTAAAAAACGGTTGTTCCATCCCACAGTACACTCCATCTCTCCCGCGGCTTTTTTATTGTTAATGGCCATAAACGCCGCGGATTACGCGTGCTGCGTCAAATATTTGAACTGGGTTTTAATGGTCTCCGGTACTTAGTGGATGGGATAATCAATCACAAACAATCGTGTGCTGAAATGGGGTTTTCCCAGAAATGTTCAATCCCTCGCTCACAAATAAAAGCTTAATCTATGTCTCTCTCTCTCTTCCCCCTTCCCCCTTAGGATTGATTGTTTCCACTACGGTCGTGTCAGTGTACAGCATCGGACTGATCGCAGTGGACCGGTATCTCTACATAATGTACGGATTGCAGCACCAGCGCTACATCACCCCCGCCCGGGCTCGGCTTTCAATTTTCACAACCTGGCTCATCGGTGGGTTTCGGTACTCTCGATGACAAAAGAAACTGATTTGCTATTGAAAGTCTCCTTCTTTCTCCCTCCACTCTATTTCAGGACTCACTATCGGCTTCTTGCCGGCATTTGGATGGCGCGGCGATACCGACGGGGGACGCATCTGCTGGTTTGTCCGCTTGGCGCCACCAGCTCTCATTATACTGACCACCACCGTGGGATTATTTCCACTGATTGTGGTCATTGTGCTGTATGGTATTATACTGCACAAAGCCCTCCGGAGGGTTGTCCAGCTTAAGAAGGCCGGCCGAGAGCAACAGGGCGCATTAGCGGGCAATTTACGATTGTTTCGTGGTGGAGCGACAGCTGCTTCCAGCCCGAATCTGGATTCCGAACGACCGCTAACAGAGGGAGAACAGAAATCCCCGGAATGTTTCGGTTGGTGTTGTAAAAAATCCTCCTCGAAACCGACGGATACTCGAACCGGGAAGCACCCGACCAAGTGGAAGGCCATAAAGGTGGTTTTGTTCACAACGGGATGTTTCGCCGTGACGTGGCTGCCGTATTACATTGCGAGTGTGCTGTTCGTTTTGTGCAACCAAGAAACAAACGCGGAACTGTGTCGTAGCTTGCAGTTCGCCATCGCTAGCCCCTTGGCGATACTGGGCTTCACCAACAGTCTCCTAAACCCCCTCATCTACGCCTGGTGGCACAACGGCTTCCGAGCTTCGGTGAAGAAGCTGTGGAGAAAAATGTGCCTTCGTCACTGCTGTTGCTGCCAGCGAAACAACAATAAATCATCCACACGTGAGCCACCGGCACCCACAAGCACCAGCACCGGAGAGAGCACTGGCAGTGGCGAAGGCCAGCAGTCTTCGAACACAGATGCCACCACACTTCCTTCTAGCAACAATCGATCGGTGGCCAACATGTACAACAATCGAAGTAGCAGCAGCAGCAACAGCGCTGACCTGGAAAATCGAATAACTCACACCGACATTGATCGTCCCGACCAGACAAGGCTCTAGGAACTATGGACTGCAATAACAACAACACCCGTCGCGCACCCCCGCATCAATTGCGCCAATCTCTCACTATCGATGCCCAAGGAGAAGGAGGAACCCAAGGATTGGCTTAGACGCGGCAACCCCACCGCCTCTTGTGAGGCGCAGAGGAAAATGGAAACAAACGTATCCGCTTTCCAATGAGTTGACCCACGCGATGGAGTGGGTGGATGTGTTTGGCTTTGCCATATGTTTCGAGTGTTCGCTTGCAGAAGCCCGGACAGAAGGTCGGAAAGGTGGGATGGCTCTATGTAATTCTGCGAACGAATATTCGATTAATGATGCAATCGAAATTGTGCGTCTCCGTAGCTTTATAGTTGTGTCGGTCGGCAAGATCCCAAATATCTCGAAATTCACGTTTGACTCTCGATAATAGATACAGTCTTAGAGGTTGTAGTTTTACAAGAGCAAAAGTCAACTTAAGACGGAACATATTGAACGTTTCTAAATGAGATATTCACAATGAATGCTTAAGTTTATATTTATTAAGGCAGTATTCTAGTCTAGAAATTTGAAAAAAAAATCAAAAATGTTCCCTCGTATTTCTGTAGTTTAAGTATCCAAGAGTATGCCCTAGAAAGGACTTATCGAAAATCCTATTATTTACCGAGTAAGAGCCCTTTTAGTAATGCGGTATCCAACCTGGTACGACCATAACAATGAACTTCAAACGCGTTTTCCTCGAAACTAGTTTTTTTTTCAAACTGGCGTACACGATATCTCAAGTTCTACTGAACCGAATCACGTCGAATTTATATGAATACAATCTGCAGGTATCTTTTTAATTTTACTATTTTGAAAAAAAAAATCGGGAAACGTTAGAAAAACGTTGTATACCGGATTTTGTTTTTTAAACGGCCACCATTTTTAAAAAAAAGATGTTTCTGACTTGTCCGAGGTTCATGAGATCTTTACTGATTCAGAATCTGTTCGATTTTTTTTTTTTGTTTCAGGTGACCAGAAGGGCTGGAATCGTGTAGGCTATGGCACAACTATTTTTGAACCCTCTCACTTCATCAGCTCTTAACTATTCTAGTTATGAATATTTTTTTCTCCTTTCAATTTTTTTGTTTTATTGCTAAAGATGGATGAACAAATAATGAGATAATGGATGGTAAACATAATCTTAGTTTTTTTGACGGAACTCGAAAAAAAAACGTCAGTAATTCGTGTCTCTACACTTGAATACCCCCTTAAAACTTTTTTTTTATTTTAACACCAGTAAATCCGACGAACTTTATCTTAATTGTTTTTTTTTCTGAATTGGTGATCTGAAGAAACTATTTACGAATTCAATTGAATGCAACACCGTTCATTTACTTCAACTTGGGGAACAAAAAAAAAGTCGCACGGGGTCATATCAGGTGATTAAGGTGCTTGCTCGATGGTATTGACTTTGGTCAAATAATTCAGTACAATTCGGGCTCGGTACGATGGTGCGTTATCATCATGCAAAATCCAAGAAAAGAAACGAAAAACGTAGTCCTACTGTAACTCACGAAGACTTCCACTCGTCTCCGATGCGGACGTCTTCTTAAGCCAGCCAAGCTAACTCTCACTCAATTATTCTCAGGATCGACTAAAACGCGCTAGTGGAAACTCACCTGTCCCTTCTCTATGCTGGAGCTAATCAAGCTGAAATCAATTTCTTTGGTGCACACGAGAAAATATCGCAAGCAAAATGTATAGAAACGAATCAAATAACACATATGCCCTTTATTCCAGAATCCGATGACAATTTATTTATTGAAAAGATCTAAACGGACTCACTCGCTCTGCTCATATCTGCTTCCGTCGTTGTTGTGATACCGTCACCACGTAGTTATTACCGGCGGCTGTGCCGGCTTTCAGAGATCTGCTGCGCTGCGTTTTCCGGTTCCCAACCGGCAAGATGGACGTCTTCGGCTGCTACGTCTTATAATTCCGACTCTGGTCGAAAGATTAGATGATGGTGGTTGGTCGTATGTTGGTGGACGACCTTCGGCGACCTGGATAGCGGTATGTGCACTCCGAGAGGAATTATCTCGGCTTTGTTCACTCGCGACACCTTGCATTCACGGTCGGAAAATAACTTAAATGTGTCGACTAACTAACTCTTCAACCGGATGCGACCTCTTCACCTATTAGCTGGCCTCGACGTTAGCTATGAGGAGGACCAGGGCTATATGAAAATAGCCTTACTAGCAAGGCTCACTATCTTCGCGCACTGTTAATGTTTTATTGAACAAAACCACTGTTTGCTGAAGCAATTAAATTGCTGTTAACACTAGATTCACTAGGAAATTGGACATGCCGAAATTAACACCACTTTTTGCTTCGCTAATCCAGGAATAAGAGAGCGTCGAGTGAGCTAGAGGGCCTTATATAGCATTCCGGATCCCGTCCTTACAAAGGATCGTACGATGCGTGGCGTCATCACGCATCAATTGTGGATTGCGCGCTTTGGGCTCAGTTGGATGCTGTGCTGGTATTTGTATCGGCTCCACTGATGAGTTTAGCAGAGATGTGAGCAGTGAAATCCGCCTGTTATCCCTGCGCTAACTCGGTTCGAATTTTCAAATAACTCTACACTGTGCTACCTCCTGATTGGCTAACCGAAATGAGTTCCGTCTCACTTAACGACACATCAATTCTTTTTGCCGTGCTGCAAGTTCCCCGGTTTTTTGGAATACGTTGCGTGACGACGAAACTCATAGTAGGTTGCCAGAAATTTGTATTCAATTTTAATTTGATTTGCGAAATTCGTTTCTGTTTCTCTTTTATTTAATTTGTTTTATATAATTCAATTATTTCTTGTGCGGTTATTTATATTTACAAACAATATTTTCATTGATTTCGTTTTTCATTGATATCAAAACTATCACCAAGCGAGTGATCTCAGCTTGTAAGCTTTGAAAAAGGTTACACTACGTCAAAATTCTATTAAATTTGCACGAGAAAAGTGTCACCAACAGAGATGCCAACCTTCCTGATTTTTCAGGATTTCCCAGACTTTTTGGCATGCTTCCTGATATCCTGAAGAACACTCAATTTATCCTGATTTTTCTGAAATTATCCAGATTTTTCCTGATTTTTGTAACTCTTAACATTATTCGTAACAAATATACTGGTTTCCATGTCAAAATTTGCTGTCATGACAGTTCTCCGGTTCGGACTTGAATATATAGGGTTGGGGAAAAAGAAATGTCGTATTTCTGATCGAAATTTAACGCTTTATTTAACATGCTTAATTTTTTTTTATCCCAACAATTTGTAACAGAGCCGAATTGATTCGTGTACATTTTTTATCTTAAGATAACTTTTGTTGTATATTACACTGTTACTATTTTGAGGCGTAAGAGTATCGCTATCTATCGAAAAACATTTGTTTTATTATCTATAACACAGTAGCCGTTTAGGCGCAAGAGAATTCCTATTCTATCGATGCGCAACATATGTCGCCTTTTTTCAGCGTAAGAATATTACTATTGTTCAAATGTTCACAGTTGGGCTGTTCACAGCGGGACTGTTGATATGAGGCTTCCTTTGTTGCGTTATTAATAGTGCCAATTACCGATGAAGCGGGCCGAAAATATGAGCGATAAGGGACTGGGTCAGAGAAATTCCCTTCGACTTGCACTATGGTCACGCGTATTCTAGAGCTTGCCCCTCGGATTACATTCAAAGCGTGTTATTTGGCTCAAGAAATCTCAACTAAGTATTAATAAATGACGCTAGTTAATGCATACGTTGAGACGGCAAAAGTTCCACAGGGAACGTTAACGCCATTCAAGAAGAAGAAGAAGAAGAAGAAGGGACTGGGATTACCGACACATGATGATTGTTGCGTGGACATAGTAGCTAGAATAACACACTAAGATGGTTGTTTAATCTTTATATTCAGATCCACAATACAGCTTCAATCAGTATTCCAAAAGGTACAAAAAACCATAAATTATTTGGCTACTATTCAAGAGTCAATCATTAGCAAAGGATTGTATCCCCAAAACAAAAAGGGGCAATAAATCAAACGGACAAACGTCCGAATAGTCAAAAGGCAAATTTCAAATAACCGCGCGTAGAATTTCTAAGTCTCCTTTATCACAGCATCCAATAGTGCATAGAAATTCAATATCCAGTTCGATTGTCCAGTCAAAGGGAACCTTTATTATATTCTAATTCAGTTGAGTCGATAGCCTATCGATCAGCCTATATAACGCTGTAACATGAAGGAAAAGAACACTTGAAATGAATCTGTCGAACCAAACGCATCTATCACTTTTCACATAAATCTGAGATCCACTATATCGGTTTGACATGGAATGGCTGTATATATATATATATATATATATATATATATATATATATATATATACAGTAGTGTATATGTAGTGTATATATATATATATATATATATATATATATATATATATATATATATATATATATATATATATATATATATATATAAATATGTATATATATATATGCCATAGCAATATAAGAGCAATATGAGAGAGCGAAACAAGAGACACATTGCAAATAAGTACGCATCAAACCTTTCGCATACTTGCCACATACACGACCCAGACCGGAAAGGAAATAAGTCCACGTTTGTGCTCTCCTTTTCACTCTTAGAAAACAATTTCTAACTTCATTTTATAATGTAGTGTAACATTATCACACATTTATCCAACAGTACCAGTGAGTATTGGATAGCGTTGTCGTGTAAAACAGCTTTGTATTCCATCCGGCCTTGGTTCGATCCCCGCTTGAAATCATTTGGCCTTTTTTTTGGGTATAATTCCAAGCTGCCGTTCATTCTAAGAGAAAGAGAGATCTGCTCCCATACATACAAACATTTTAAAACTTTTGAAAAAGGTGCTTTTATTTGTCCATTTCACCCTTCAGTACACATTAATAAACTTGAAAATCGGTCAACGTTTTCTCCTCTAAAAGCTAATTTAATTCATTATTATAAAGTTTTCCATCTAAGTCAATAGTCAAGTAAAACACTTCACGATGATTTCGGTACTTTCGTATTAGCGTCAACGGAGCCGAAATACAATAGATAGAATTTTTGCACTGAAATATAAAAAACTTAACCGGGCAAACGTAGGCCGTCCTAACTAAAGGATCGTCTCCTATGTTTCAAACTAACCGGGCAATCGATGGAACACAGGTTTGTTTGCGAAAGGCCGCCGACCCGCCGTCGGAATTGTATTTCGGCTCCGGTGACGCTAATACGAAAGTAGCATGATTTCATCCCACAAAAATATCTTCGTAGAAAAAAATTCACTTATTTATTATTTTAATTTTTTTTTTAACTTTGTTTTTCAGTGTAATACACTAAATTATGATCTTTACTCTCAACAAATGGACCATTTGAAGGTAGCGGTTGAACAGAAACGTTTAGAATTGGGCAACAGAAGAGGTGTTATGTTCCATCAGGACAACGCAAGGCCACACAATTCCGAGAGCTTGATTGGGATGTTTTAATGCATCCACCATATAGTTCGGACCTGGCACCACCCAATTATCATTTTTTTTGACGTAGGACTACGTCTTTCATTTCTATACCGGGGTGTAAAATCAAAGTTTCGAAAACGAAAGCGTTACGCCGGAGACCGAGATTTTGAGCGTTAATAGCTCCTAAACAACTGAACGAAATGGTATGATAAACACTTCATTCGAAAGATGAAATGTCTACGCGTTATATACTTGTTACTTTTTGATCCAAAAACTTGTTTCAATAGTCTTAAAATTGCTTTCAAAACAGGCTATTGAAATCACCAATCGGTATATAAGCGAGCGGCGCTCGGAAATCCACTCAGTTCTAATTGAACAGCGATTGGAGGATGTTGTCGCTGTTGCGGTGAAGCTCTTTATTTATCATGAAAGCGCGGATGAACGGTGTCGCCAAGAGCCTGTTTGTGCACCCTAGGCCAGAAGGGAATCTATCAGGAGGAGAGTGATGCCACAAACGGTTCCCCGGGAAGATCTCGAAGCAGCCGCTACACACACACACATACACGCGCGGAATTCTTTTCGTTTGGATGCCATTCAGCATCGAGAAAGATCCGGGAAATAATCTGCCAGTTCCTCTGGGAATTTAAAAATACATTCATGTGAAAGAGTTTAATTGAATGTTTTCTATCCATGTAACACAGGTGGTTATCGAGTTGGCATTAACCACTGGTGGGCTTCCAGTATCGAGGAAAATGTGGAAATATCTAATCGTTACTGAAAATAATCTGCCAGTTCCTTTGGGAATTTTCAAAATATATTCATGTGAAAGAGTTTAATTGAATGTTTTCTATCCATGTAACACTGTGACCAAATACATTTGGTTTTGTGGTTTTTCAATCAATCGCAATTAACAGGATAGCTTCAGAAGATTATTCTTCCCCATCAGTAGGATATTTCCGTATCCAATATTGTATGCGCCCGCAATCGATTATTGCTCATTCGCCGAAAGTTCCGAGCTCAGAGAGTTCATTCCCCTCTAGTTTGCCTTCCAAATTGCCATCGTAAACCACACCTTCTCTCGATTCAATCACACACAAAAAGCATACTTAAGCGATATTCTGGTGGTGAGACACATTCATTTTTCGTGAGGACATCGACAAGACAACATCGATGCCTAACGTGCTGGAGGAGGTGGACGGCGAAGGATCGACACATACACGCGCAGAACTCTTTCCGTTAGGATGCCATTCAGCATCGAGAAAGTTCCGGAAAGATCTAATCATTGCTGGAAAATAATCTGCCAGTTCCTTTGGGAATTTTCAAAATATATTCATGTGAAAGAGTTTAATTGAATGTTTTCTATCCATGTAACACTGTGACCAAATATGTTTCAATCAAGTGCTATTAACAGGTGGTTATCGAGTTGGCATTAGCCACTGGTGGGCTTCCAGTATCGAGGAAAATGTGGAAATATCTAATCGTTACTGAAAATAATCTGCCAGTTCCTTTGGGAATTTTCAAAATATATTCATGTGAAAGAGTTTATTTTAATGTTTTCTATCCATGTAACACTGTGACCAAATACATTAGGTTTTGTGATTTTTCAATCAATCGCAATCAACAGGATAGCTTCTGAAGATTATTCTTCCCCATCAGTAGGATATTTCCGTATCCAATATTGGATGCATAAAACCTTGTGCCTCCAACGTAACGCTCTCGTTTTCGAAGTTCTCCAAATATTCATTCATTCAGAATGAATTCAGATTCAACTTCATACAAATGATCTCTAAATCAACGATAGTCCTACGTCACCCTTGCGGTTATACCATAGATATAACCCACTTCCTGTTTTTCTCGTATTGGAAAATTTCAAGAGTGATAAGAAATTGTGATCAAGAGAAGATTGTAAAAATTTATTGCTATGGTTTTTCGCTAATAAGGACCTAGACCTCTTCATGAAACATCATGAAGCTACCTTTAGAATGGCAACAAATTTTCCAACAAAACGGTGTATATTTGATTCAAATCGGGCATTCCGAAGAATATGAAAGATAGGCCAGAATTTCACCAAAAAATAATGGATTACTTTTTTCCCAACCTAATATAACTCTTGAAGCTTTTGTGATAATTTTGACAAATGCGAAAACTGTGAATATTCTCTTCTCCTTAAAATTTGGTTTTGATATTGTTTCAATCAAGTTGAAATCGTCACCCAGGGGGTCGATATCGATCACTTTGAGAAACTGTCAAACACAACAAACAAGTTTCCACATCTGGATTTCTAACTCAAAAGACAGTAAATAAGAAGAATCGATTGATGCAGATGGGAAATTTTGAAATGTTTACCATGTGTTTTGATTCGGTGTTGTCAAAATTTGTTCATGCTACCCACGACTACCCTCTATGGCGCTGCGCACAGTTGGAATGTAGCCGTGTACAACGGTGAATCAGGTCAGTACAGATACAGCGATTGTAGGTTATAGCGCTGTACATGCTGACAGACACATAATGTTCAGAGTACATCGCTAGTGTAGTTGTGTGTCTGCCATAAGTATAGGGTCTTTCAGATTAAACGCTCACGCAAAAAAATCGAATAGCTCTTTTAAAAAAAATGTTTCGCTCCGTCGATGGTAACATAGCGTTCCCCACTTCGGGACGATAATATTCGGCTACTTGTTCAGTCTGATCGGATGGTTTTTAGTGTCAAGATGCACAATTTACAAGAATGTGTATTTTTAGTGAAATCGTATTACTCGAGCAACCGAAGCCTTAATGAAACTTTGTCCTCTTATGGTAAGAATTTCAACATTTCTCGTCGTCGATTACTTCCTCTGGGGGTATGTGAAGGACCGTTGCTATGTTAATAAGCCACAAAATCTGGAGGAACTCAAAGAAGAAATAACTCGGATTTTCAACATCGAATTCGTAATGTTAGAGTTGTGTATGAAGAAGTTTGTTCACCATTTAAAACGCGTTATCGCAAAAAGGCGTGATCACATCGAAAATGTCCAAAAATAAGCTTTTTTTCGTTTTATAAAATTTTTAATAAATATTTCGTATTTTATCTCGCAAAGATCTAATCCTTGTGTCGCGCATTTAAACCGCTTCTCGCCGAACAGTATCGCAAATAAATTTACATTTGTCGTGTCGAAACAATGGTCAGTTGAGGAACCCTGAGTTATGAGCTCATGATCGTTCGCTTAGTAGCGAATACGCAACCAATTAGGCTACAAAGACCCCCCATACAATTTAAGTCAAATATGCGCCGTTTTGTTCCCAAACTTGTTGCCATTTAGAAGCCAAATTCATTATAAACACCTCCCCCCCCTCCACCACCCCTTATTTGACGTCAATCCCGGCTTGGCGATGGTTTGGGCCGGCTCACCGCGCTTCGACCACGACTTTTTCCGCTCTAGGTTGTCGCACGTGATTCATTTTTCATCACCAGTCACCATCTTCTTCAAAAATGGGTCGAGTATGTTCCGTTTCTGCAGTGCATCGCAGGCGTTGATTCGGTCCAAAAGATTTTTTTGCGTCAACTCGTAAAAACGTTAAATATGCCGAAATTCTTGCTTGGTGGACTCCATCTTTGACATGCTATAACTTGAGACTGAAAAGGACTTGTAGCACAGATTGTCGTCTTTAAATAGCCGTATAGTATGACCCGATGCGATAAGTACAACACAAGATATGTTGAGGTGTTGCCATATATTGACAATATACGGCATTTCTTTTTCCCCAACCCAATATCTTACATTAAGTTAAATTCTCCAGACGCAAAGCTGTACTTAACTTGTTTTTATCAGTTGTTTCGTGGCTTTCCAAAACAGTGCTAGAAAGTTTCATGAAACCAGATTGTCTGACGAATTTATGGAATTACAACGAGATTAAGTTTGAGGAACAACATTGCTTTATTAAGGATAAGGTATGTAGATGTATTCCCACAGTTATTAATGTCGGAATACGTTTCAGAGTGTAAAATTACTCAAGAGAATTTTTTAAATCCACAGTCAATATAAAAAGATTTTATATATAATTTGTTCGTCTGATTCAAAGTAGCATCAACTTTAATGATGGGACTATTTAGTATGGTGTAACCGTATATCCTAAAAATTAGAAATAAATCAATAAGTCTTCCACTGCTGATATGCTTTTCTCATTAGTTGAGTAAAGATTCATTGCAAAGCATGGACGATGAACTCAGTGAAAATTTGAATATTGATTTCTCTGCAATTGATGGTGGTGATTTCGTTTCGGTTTTTCGGAAAAAAAAAACGATTAAAACGATCAAAAGGTCAGGCGAATCACTAGCATTTCCGCTTATGCGAGGATTTAGACCATACTTATTAGTTCCTTAACATATCCGGTCTTCGCCCGGAGAAAGATGTACGCTGTTCCTGGTGGGATTTGGAATGGATTCTGTATTATGCGCTGCTGCCAAGCAATTTTTTTCTCACATGTATGGCTCGCAGCAGTTTTCGACGGGAAGCAAACATGTTCTGGGAGGATAGAATGTTTAAGCTGTGTGAAAGATGGCGAATGATTGTGAAACTATGGATATAACATTAAATTACAATGCTTTGATTGAAAATTATGTTTTGTTTTCCCAAAAACCGACATTAACTTTTCGCACAACCCAATATGAGCTATCCCGATTTATCCTGATCTTTATTTTCATTCTTCCTGATTTTTTAAAATTATAGTTGGCAACCCTGGTCACCAATATCACCCATATGTCAAATAGGGAGTAAAGCGTTCATCCGCGTTGACGCCATTGAGCTTCGTATTACGAAATGGGGGAGTAGGCATGACAATATGGGTTTGCAGAGAAAATGAGAACACCTTTAAAATCAAAATAATTATGAAAAATATTGTTCCCAAATCAAATTAGTACTCTATGTAAATGATAATCAATTTTGCTTGCAATTTGTGAAAAAATGTCATACAAAAATTGTGTCTTAAGATAATTTTATAGCATAATGGTAAGTTTTGGTGAGGATATCGGAAAATTCATAGAAAATAGTTTAAATTAATTAGCGTCAGAACAACGTACTTCTAGTAGGTAAATAACGCCAAGAAAAAAATATCATACAAATTTTAGTAATTTAAAACTGCTTTATGGCCGACTAATCTGATAGAGAAGAGTTTGCCTCATACAAACTAATGTCGTATCCAGATGTCGACACCATTCCGCCGTCAACGCGAATTGTCTTCCACAATTGGCATTGAAAAATATTCATTTTTTGTCATCGATAATAAAGTTAACTGCCCGCTGTTGGAAGTCACCATAAATGTGGTGTATTCCTCCAAACCGTTCCGTCAATTCCAGGAAAACAACTATGCAAATCTACATCATGCAAATCGCGTCGCTCCTGCGAATCCAAGCCACTTCAACTCTAACCCTACAATCGAAAGTTCCCGCCGCCGCCTACGATCGCTTTGAAGCACACATCTCTAGGCTTCCGGGAAAGTTTACTCTTTAAACTTCCTTATAAATACCCTTCACGAATGGCCCTTCTGCTGCCGCTGCTGCTGCTGCTCGGTCGAGGGTACTCAGTCTGGCCTAAGTACGAGGCGTTGTGAACAACCACATCCGGAAAGTAACGCACTCACATTTCCGCCGGAGAAACGTGAAGTCGCATAAAAGCGAGGGGGTCTTGCAATAAACTCCCTTTGTTCCAGTTTCTTCAAGCGGACCGGATTCTAATGCTTTTTCCGTTTATGTATGGCAAAAGTGCTGAAACTGTGCGGTGGCTTTCCTTTGTTCCACCCCTTTTTGCAATAATGGGGTCAAGTATTCGGCTGGCATTGCAAACCCCCTTCATGTGTGTACGAACCATCGAACTCGGGAACTGTCGAACACAAAAGTAAAACAAACACCCAAAGTAATGTGGTATGGTTGGAGTTGGAAACGAAAAAAAAAATTACATAAAAAGGTCATAACCACTGTTCCATTTTTCACTGATTTACATTGGTTCACAAGCTGCCACCGCCATATGTATGGAGCGTATGAGTGAATTTATACATCGGGACAATATGCAAAAATTAACTGACGAAAAACTTTGGCGCCACCAGCCATTGTCTCCGGCTTTTTGGGGCCCCATCGTTTCTCGGGTTGGAAATTCAATTCCGAGCAAACGACGACAAAAGTCAGCGCAGCAATGATTGCCTCTTCTGATTGTAATAAATTATCTCGTTTGCAGCTTTGCTGGAGAGAAGCTGGCAGCTCGTATTGTTCGCGTGGAAAGTTTCACTGGTGTGTCAAGTTTTCCGGAGAATTTATGTTTGCCAGCAGACAACTTTCCTTGCGTCGGTTCTGTGTTTGCCCCTCTTCATCGTCGCTGCGAGATGACGGGGAACCGAGAAAACCCGGAGGCCAGCCAAACCGCAACCATCCGGCGGAAGGCCGGAGGCGATGACAGCACTGCCTGCTGATGATATGTGTGAGTGAGCTAGATTTGATCCTAATTTTAATTTTCTCCCTCGCTGCGAGATCTGATTTTGGAAAGAGTTCATAAACTGCTTTCCGGTGGTCCATCCGAAGGATGCGGAGGATGTGAATCCAATTTCTAAACCATCTCCCTCCGAATGGTCGTAAAACGATTACAAACTTTGGCTATATTTAGCAGGATGCGAAAAGTGACACCAATTATGTTAATTACATGGAATGGCACTTTGGTGGGGGCGATGGGAACTAGTTCCTGATAGTCGAGGCGGTCATGCTCAGGGGTACCGTGCTTAGCATTAATGGAGGGATAGTGCGAAATGCAATAGTAGATTTTTGAGACAAGTCCCCGAGATTTGATTTGTATTTATGTTCCCCGGGTGCCAGATGGAAAACCAATTCGGCTTTTATCCAGCTTGTCCTTTAGTTCAACCTTTGCTAATTTGCCATTCCAGAGTTCACTCGAACCATTCAGAACATTCAAAACAATGTACGTGTTATGATATATTCTCTCAGTGCTTTTTCACTAATATATTTGAGGGGCCCAGAAGGAAAGGGATCGTGCCTTGATCGATTTCTGTTCTGACCTATCTTCCACATTGTTAAATACATTTCAGTCGTATGAGTATTCCTCCCACAAACTGTGAATAGTCTATCTGCATACAAATTATGTAGAGTTCCGCAATCCTACAATGTTATAAGTAAATATTTACGTGCTTACCCGAAAAAAACGCGATTGATGTTGACATGTTTGCTTGTTTTTTCATGTTTTTTTCATTAATTCGAGGTAATCAAGGTCTTTTCTAGCCACCAATTTTCTCAAATTGTTCTAGCTTTTGATCCGTTGGGTAAAATAAATTGAATTTCTTCGTAGACATGAGTTGTGAGTTTATTTCATCAGGTGCGCCAAATGATGTCGATTTCGTGCCGATAGATCTGAACCCCCCAAACACTCCGGGACTGCACCCAATAGAAAAATACTGGGCCATTATGAAGGGACACCATTTTAAAACGAACTAAAGTGGTGATGAATGTAGAAGAAAAGAAGAAATCAGGGGTTAATATGCAAAAAACTGTCAATTCTGAGGTAGTGCAGAACCTTTTGGCTGGGGTTAGGGCCAAAGTTCGCGCATTCGGATATAAAGGCGATATAAATTGAATTAATGATGCCGAAATTAACTTTAATTGTCTAATTGTCTAACTAATCGGATAAAAAAAATGAGAGAGAATTTTGTGTGTGCGGATTGTGAACGATACACCCTTTATAATAGGTGTACCGGTAAGTTTCTTCAGTTTTACAACAGATGGCGTAATTATTCCAGTTATTCAAATTTTCCAGACACTCGTTGGAAAGCTATTGTCATTGCGCGTATTTTTCAGTATATGTCAAAAAGTTGAAGCGTAAACAAAATGGTTTTTTCCACTTCCAATATGTCGAATTTCGTACCAACGAGAGTGTTTTTGCGGGGAGTGTTACTTCATTACTTCAATATGAAGAAAAAAGCTGCGGAAAGTCATCGCATTTTGGTGGAAGTTTATGGTGACCATGCTCCAACTGAGCGAACGTGTCAGACGTGGTTTGCACGGTTTAAAAGTGATAATTTTGGTTTGGTAGACGAAGAACGTTCCGGACCGCCAAAAAAGTTTGAAGATGAAGAATTGGAGGCTTTACTCAAGCAAGATCCGTCACAAACGCAACAAGAACTTGCAGATACACTTGGAGTAGCTCAGCAAACCATATCAGATCGTCTAAAAGCAATGTTTAAAAGCAATGAAACCATTACGGGAGACCTCTACCGACGACAATTGATGCGTTTGAGCCGTGCACTGAAGGAAGAACGGCCACAATACGAGCAAAGACACGATGAAGTTATTTTGCAGCACGACAATGCTCGGCCGCATGTCGCGAAGCCGGTCAAAACATACTTGGGAACGCTGAAATGGAAGGTCCAAAGGTCCTTCAGACATTGCTCCGTCCGATTATTACCTTTTTCGATCGATGCAACATGGTCTGGTTGACCAGCACTTCTCCAATGTGCTGGCGATGAACAATACTTTGTATATTAAATTTGTAACCATTTTTGCTGAATAAAGCATTAATTTTTGAAAAAAAAACTAAGAAACTTACCGGTACTCCTAATATATAAAGATACATTCCGGTCTGTCTGTCAAGTCTATAAGGACTTGGAAAATACTGAGCTAATCGGCGTAAATATTTGTATGTAGGGTTTTTAGGGCCGGGGTTTTGGATTCTTAGGGATAGTTCGACACTCGTCTCTCCTCTCTAAGGGGTTCTGCCATACAAATGAAACACAAATTTCTGCATAACCCGAGAATTAATCAAGCAGATGGAACCAAACTTAGCAAGTGAAGGTTTTGGGCAAAACATGTTTCTATGGTGGTTCTCACTCCTCCCTCTCTCTAAGATAGGGCTGCCATACAAATGAAACACAGATTGCTGGCATGTCTGGCATAATCTGGCATGTGAAATTGGAAATTGAGAAGGGTTAAAGATTAATCAATCAATGAAGAGTTCCGCGATTGGACCCACGAACGTTCACTTAGTGAGAAAACGTGAATGTTTAAAAGTATTCATATAAAAAAAAATCCATTTTGGGTGAAACGAGGTTCACCGGGTCAACTAGTGTCATATTAGTCATATTATCTAACAGTAGCACTAGGATGGCAGTGATGATCATCCATGATAATCATCAAAACTGTCAATTCAAAATAATTTCATGCAAGGAGTATGACAAACCTTCAGCACTAAACTCTTCTTATATTTAATGATCACGCTTAGTTTTAAAGAACCATAAATTGAGATCGGGATCCAATATATGCTCCGGTCACTTATAGAACACTTATCATCGATATCGCTATGATGAATCCTCGCAGCGATGCCGTGCAACGAGAACAAATTCTCACTGCATCAGTATCTTGCATCAAATAAGGTCGTTTTCATGGCTGAAATTCAAACATATTTCCGTCACACCCACACATCCCACCGAAAAACCGCAAACATTTCCGGTTTCCAGGATACACATTGCATTTTAGTTCGCCTTCCAATCCATCGGCGCCATTAGGGTAGCGTCGTTCCAAGTCACGTTCCGGTGGGATATCAAATATAAGCGCTAATACACACACAGGCGCGGGTACGAGGAGGGACCGGAAAGCACCATCGGCAGCGTGTGGGATGCCGTCAACAACGTTCGCTGCGTCAACACAGATCTGGTCTCGGCTAGGGCCTATGCGAGCTGAATTAAACATCTCTTTAATAATGGATCAAGCCATTTTGGAGTGCCGAAATGCAAGAGCCCTATCAGCGACAGCGGACGACAGGAGCCACTAGTACAGGTGCTTGCTTGCTGCTCTCTCGGTGTAATCCCATCCCAATATTTTTACATGAGAATTTCGAGAAGAGAGTTAAAATAGAATCGAAAATCACGAACAGCACTAGAATAATTCAACTGCGACATGAAAAACTCTTTCATTGGAAACCCAACTGTGTAATCATTATTCTACTGCCTTCGGAATTTCCCATATGGTTGAGAGAAATGCATAGCAAAAACACTGTCAAACCACCCACACGGAATAAATCAAAATCCATTAAGCCAAAACGCAACGACAAACATTCCATTGATATTGGGTTGTCCGGATCATTCGCGCCGCTTGTAAATGTCATCTTCCAAAAAATTGTTTAAGTGCGCGACGAAAAACTGGTCAAGGTGCTTCTTTATGCTATCGAAAGAATCAAATATGATGCACTTAAATTACCAAGTTTCTCTCAACATCTGTTGTGAGTGGTTCATTTTTGATCACCCATCAGCATCATAGATCAGTCCCTCGAGTTGGTCTCGATCATCAGTGGCGGCACGAACTTTCCAGACAACCCATCCTATATGCTTAGATAAACTCACCCACTGTACAACCCATGACGTACGATGAGTCCCCAGTAGCCCAGTTCAGCATATTGCGACGCTCAGTGATGTTCGTTCATAAGTGCACAATGCAATTAAGTTATTGAAATGAAGTGCATGGGAATGAGCGTATCACCGCCTCCTCCCCCTCCCCCTTTCACACTTGAAATGCAATGAATAGCTTTGCTCCTTTCGGATCCCAGCACGCACACCTCAATCCAAGAGATGTGCATTTCGCCGGCCAAAATGATAGCTGGGAATGCAGGGAATGCTATTGGCAGCCAGTCCGACCGTTGCATGGGTTGAAACGAAGAATACGTACCCAAATGGTAACATTAAAATTAATTTAGCTTCTGTGTTATTTAATTTCCATTCCAGGATGAGCATCCAAACAACACATTGGCCTTTCACGAGGCGAACCTCATCATGCGCGGGGGATGAGAAAGTTCCGATGAATTTGTGAGCCTTCTGCTCGAGGTGTGTTACAATCTTGCTTGTGTTATCGAACGATGGTATGATGGAACGAAAGTGTTTTGGAAGCTGTTCGTCGACAGAGAAAAGATATTCTGTGTCTACCACACAATAGCTACACTTCGAAAGCAATCAATTCACCTCTCATTATCCACTTACCGTAACGGTAGGCTAGTGCAGAACTTTCCACGAAATGATTCCTCATATAGCACTTCAATATTGCGGATGAACAGTAATTTCTAGCAGCAGCAGACAGCAGTAATTTTATGAATTGATTATATCGCTACACAGAGACTTCTGTTCATCCAGTTGGAGAATATTTTACAGTTGAATTGCCTTTTTGCCAGCACAATACTTTTGTGACGTGACAGCAACTGTCTTTTTGCGGTTTCCGACTTCTGAACATTAATGTCATATTTTCAGTTCCGTTTCAATACATACAAATAAACTTTGGTCCATGATTTGTCAACTAAAGATGAACGTGGATTCCTGTGTATTCAGTTATCCAAAAATTATAGGAGGTTGAGTCCAAG
The DNA here is from genome assembly GCF_029784135.1 of Toxorhynchites rutilus septentrionalis. NCBI lineage: Eukaryota > Metazoa > Arthropoda > Insecta > Diptera > Culicidae > Toxorhynchites > Toxorhynchites rutilus. The sequence continues at coordinate 30,187,108 of NC_073744.1, read as the reverse complement.
ACACGATCGCATTGTTGACGTAGAACTACGATGTTATTTTGTACCAGTCGCTAGTTAATAACTTTGGATATTATTTTAAAATGCTGCGAAATTTTAGAAGAAAATTCCCATTAGAAAATGGGTTGGTCAGCCTGAAATGGTTTTTTATTGTTGAATCAGTTGACGATAGATTGGTGACTTGAAGCGACTAAGAATATAAATACTTCTCATCCCTTTGCGCTATCCTCAAAAGAAAAAAGTTGCATTACTTTCTCATGCTCGAGATGAGCGCAGCTGTTATCCTCAGTGGAGAAAGTTTTGCTACTGGCAAGCGAAACCTAACAAAATTCTAGAACTTCCTAAATAACTAAATAAACGAGATAAATTTTGTCGGTTAATCTCAATAACCATCAAAATAAAGCGCAAATGCCCTCCTTGTAGAAGGCAGTTTTGCGATTGGCACGCGGTCCCAAATAATGTTGTGATTCCAGCACGACAGTCACTATGGGTTAGCTTGATATTCCTCAAATAATTTTGTGGTGCACAACCTCAACACCTGCTTCGCCATAGCGTCAGTTCGGTGCATTGATGCAATGTCAAAGGCACCAACGAAGCCCTTATGATGACGGCTAACAAGCGATATTAACTGCTTTGAATAAAGAAAAACTCTGAATATTTTTCTTCAGCAGAGATCTGATATTCATATCCTAGCACAAATATTCCTCTTCCGCTACCTCCCTCTTTGTTTACATTCATTATCACGGCTGCATAATTTGCACCACCAAACAATCGTCCATCATAACATCAAATATTGGGTGATTGTTGCATCGCGACAGGGCTAATGCACACGGGAGCAGATACGAATGGGGTTTCAGCGTAGCGAAGATGCTATTTGTACATACGGATTATGAAACAGGCATGTACGCACACATAGCCATATATCGATGGCTTGAAGAAACTAAATATACACACATTTATCTCCGCTTTGTATTCCTTTGTGTAAATATTTCCCATCTCAATCAGCTTGCTTTCATCATTGGTGGAGATAGCTTTGCTACTGTCACACACAAAGTTCCATAACAATTATTTTTTGGTGAGCCGATGATAGCCTAGCTTCATGATTCCCCACACACTTGTGTAGCTCAAAACATTATGGCAAAGGGGTCAATTTGATGTAATGATTGCAATGCCAGAGACATCAGCGAGTGAGTAATTTGGTCGCGTCCACAACTCAATCCGAAACGAAGGCTCCCAAAATCAGAAGATCCAATATTTATGTTCCAGCCAAACATTCCCATTCGTTCTTCTTCTTTTTCTTCTTCTTCTTTTCTTTGTTCACGGTGATTTTAAATCTTTCGTTGATCATCGATAAGTTGCTCGTTATTGACAGCATGGGTAGGGGAGCTCAAAAAAGAGCAAAACAAATGTATGAGAAAATTTAAATGCTTCTAGTTTTCATCAATTTGAAACGTTTACACATCAGGGAATTGTAATATATAGCATAAAAAAGTTGATGGGTCTGAGCCTAAGGGCACGGACGGGATTTTGACATAGGACTGTGATTGTGTGTAGTAATTGCATTTGAATTGAATTTCTTCATTGTTCAAAATCTGTAATTTTTTTCTCTTTTGATACATCAAATAGAAGCCCCAAAAACAACCTTTCCTGTACGAACTTTTGTCCTTTAAACGGGTTAGATGAGATAACGTGATATAATACGGAACCAAATTCTGTTCAAAAATATACACAAAAAAATCAATTTAAACCATTACTATCCTATTCTTCTGTTTACTCAATTATGCAGAAGAATACAAGGAGTCATTATTTATCATTTTTAAACACAAGTCTAAATAGTTAAGACATACATAAACATAAGCCTAAGTCAAATAAATGTATTACTACAGAAATATATCATAGATAAAAATAGCATTTTCTCCTTCGTTGCCACGTTGTCCGGAGCATTGTTTGTAGGGGGTTGTAATAAATTCATAGCCAGGTGATGTATATTGAGTATTCTATGGCCATGAGTGCTCTCCTGGGATGTTCGTATAGCTGCTGCAATGAACTGATCTCATTGGGTGCTAAGTTCTGCTTATGTATAGGAAAGGAAAAGAAGAATGGCCAAGTGCATTCGAGAAAGTGAAGCAGGCTTCTAAGAAAGACATATATGGGGAACATAATGTTGAAATCGTGGCTACTCAAGCAATTATAATCTGATATGCGTGAGTATACCACATCGTTAAAGTTAAATTATGTTAAAGTTAAATTCATTAATTGCATTTTTACATAACCAAACAACATGCTCGATATTATGTTTTATCCTGGACCACAATTATATAAATTGTTAGTAGCAAAGACTGACACGATAGAGACGTGAAAGAGCCCGAATTGATTGAACTTTGCCAACTTGATTGCTTGATTGATTGCCAACTGATTAATGCCTATTATCGGCAAATGGTGCATAATTCATAACACGTATCGACTCGCAATGTGAGGTAAAGTCCGTATGTAGGCAACGAAATTGCTCGTTGTGTAGGGGAAGAAAGCGAGTGGTTAGTACAATCAAAAAAACATACCCATTTCAATCGTCAAATTGTATACCTTTTTTATTATTTCTTCTGTTCGTGTTTTAAGCAAAAAATTACTGTATAAATTTTTTGTCCAATGATACATAACACAACATATGTCGCAATAACGTTTTTGAGTAATGTGCGTTTGAAAACTCTTAATGCATCGTTACATTTTTCGTAGAGTGACCCCCCTATATAGAAATCAAAGACATAGTCCTATGACAAAACAAATCTTAGGGAATTCCCGATCCGTTTGGTATGTAAATCATCTAAATCCATTCGTGGCAAAAATAGTTATTAACGTTAACTTTATTTCATAAAATCGTGACCTGATTTCTGATTTGCAACCCTTAATGAAAGACATAGTTCCACGTCAAAACTCGTAAAAACTTTGCCAAAATCGACATGCATTTTGTGACTTGACAACACGCTCTGTGCGAAAAAAATAGTCTCAACAAAGCTATGTCACGACACACAATCAATAAGTTGTATCAAATAAGAATTTCACCGAATTGTAGCACATCGAGCACATCGTGAAAAATTGTCCAAATTCAAACGCTTATTGCTCAGTCATTTCATGATGGATGGATGAAATTTTTGCGTCAATAGATTTCGGTACTCCATAGCATTTTTTTTATATTGAACAAAATAATATATGACATTAAACTAACTATCGAACAATGAAAAATCTCAACCCATATACTAACGGAAATACCCACTTCTGATTGGTCGAAATTGACGACACATGCGGCGGGTCCCTAACAGAGACATCAAAACCAAGCTGCCTGGGGGAAATCGGCATTGCAAATACATAAAAGTAGGGGGAGCTTTTGTTCTCACTGAAATGTGTTCCCTAACAGAGACAACAAAACCAAGCTCCCTGAGTGAAATCGGCATTGCAAATACATGAAAGTAGGGGGAACTTTTGTTCCTACCGAAATTTGTTCCCTAACAGAGACATCAAAACCAAGCTGCCCGGGGGGAATCGGCGCTGCAAATTCATGAAAGTACGGGAAGCTTTTGCTCCCACCGAAATGTGTTTCCTAACAGAGATTTCTAATTCAAGTTGCCTGGGGAAATCGGCATTGCAAATATATGCAAGTCGGGGGCATTTTTATATTGCAAGTAAGGTGATTGATACGATTAATTCCAGCAAATAAAATTTAAATTTGGAACTTTAATGTTGGTTGCTTCGTGAAATTTCATATCAATGACCGATCGTGTATTGTGAAACATTTAGCACAAGTGTAAGTGTAAAATTTTATATGGTAGCAGTAGTGTTGAAAATGACTTGAAATATGAAACGATTCATTTCAATTTTCATAAATAAAAACCAAGGTGTGTTCCCGCTCGAGAACAGGTCGTTTGGTTCAAGCTGTCTGTTTTGTTGTGTTCATTTTCACCCAAGAAAAGTTTATACGGCGTGAAAAATTGGAAAAGTTGAGAAATATTAGAAAAAGTCACAAAAGGGTTGTATCCAAGACACGACCGCATAGTTGAAGTAGGATTCCGTTAGGCTATCTGTTGATTTTGGATATGTTTGAAGAATTACATCGTTAAACTCAGTGGAGGCGATCTGGCGTAGTGGTAACATCCATGCCTCTCACGCTAAAGGTCACGAGTTCAATTCTCACTCCCGACATTCTTCCAAAAATGGAAGTAAAAAGTGACGAACCAGCCAAATGAGTTGAAAATCACTATAATACAGATAAAGAAAAATCATTAAACTCTTCGATAATGATTTGGTAGCTCTGAAAAGGGTCGTTTTGTTTGGTTGTTGGGTGTTGTTCATTCACTCCACCAGTGTTTACCGAATGATGATGACAGAAGGATAGTAAACAGTCGTTGGATGGGGCATATTAGAGAAAAGATACCGAAGTGGAACGAGATATGATGAAAACCGCCCTCTGTGATCCTAGACGAGATGCCTCCTGCGTTATGTATGGATGAAATAAATAAAAAAAACAACGTCATACTCCATGTCTTTCTGATCATACGACGCATTATTTTGGAGTCTGGTTGGAAGATCCCATCAGCTGAACTACAAACCAAACCTGTCGGTTAGGTTAGCTTAAATATTTCAGTCGAATTTTTTCCATGTTCGATGTTCGACGTGGTTTGCCATTGTTGACAAACAAAATAGTGTTTGTACAAATATGAAACCAAATTTTGTCTGTCAAAAAGTATCAAATATTTGACCTCCGGGCAGACAGTTTACGGCCTCCCTTATACAAAAATAGTGCTAAAGAGCAAAATTCTCATCGACTCGAATTACATAATAGGGCCCATTATAGCCAACATAAAATTGCTGGATAAAACTAGATAAAACCCCTCCCTGTTAACTTTTCTGTTGAGTGATGATGTGTGGCTCGGATTCTCTCTGTGTATTATACGTATGTTTGAAAATTGAATCGATACCACAGTAATTTCAGCGAATGGGCTATCCTGCAATTGAAATACATCAATTATGCTCTCTGGAGAGACTCCGTCAGTCACTTCAGCCCGGTGGAATGAGGGGTTAAAATGATTCTCATTCAACGAGTAGCGTTTTCGGAAATTCCGACAGTGCAGAAATCAGAACTATTTTACAAACACGGAACAGCGTTGAATAACTGCTGAAGGCTGCATGTATTGAATGTCAATCAATTTGAAGGTTATCAATGAACCTGCATTTAAATTCTCGTGAATAAATCAAAACAACTGTCCTTCACTGTATCGCAACGCCAAATTCCCGGGAACTCCGCTTCCGTTTGCAAGTTGTTCCAATCTATACAGAAATATTTATTCTCGGAATACACATAGAACGGATCCTTTTTCGAGGCGGCCTTAAAATTTCCTACTTCGAGTACTTGTTCTAAAATCACTTTGATTTCACAAAGCGTACGTACCGACAGTAAATACGCGGAAAACTGTTCATATTTTCCTCCCCTGAATTTGTTCGTTTGTGTGTTTTTTTTCTGGAAGAGCAAATATGGCGAAAAAGTTTCCGCGATTGGAAAATTGGATTCTATTTCTGAATGGTACTGCACACTGTTCGATTGGTTGTTGTTCTTGGGTGTGATTTTTTTTATTTCTTATTATTCTCTCGACGACTGGCATTTCCCGTTCATTTCCGCTTATTTGCATGAATATCGAATTACGAAATGGTTTTGATGCTGGCGTTAGAAGAACTGTTGCGAAGCCAAATTCGCAAAAGTTGTCAGCGGAAAAATTGTACCATGTACAATCCATGGTCGCCACCGCCACGATGTGGTCAGTAAAAATCAATATTCATTAGCGAAAACCATCGAATTGTAAAATAAATGTGCTTCCTTATGTCCACCGCGGAAAATCAAAGCATGATGGAAAATCCATAGTTTTGCGTTCGATCTATACGTATGAGCTTATGTATTTTGAACAGTTTATGGAAACTGTGGAAATTCGAACTGGAAACGGCCGAATGGGAAACGACATATGTTTACCACACAACTGGAATCAACCTACCGAAGCGAAATCATTGTTTCCACCCGCATAGTAGAAAAAGAAATATGGGGGGAAACACACAATGAATGGATGTTTAAAACCACTAAACTGTGAGAGGAAAGAGTCGCTCTCAACGTGGGAACAGGTGCGCGTTTGTGGCGCAATATGCGCCCACATTCGACGATAAAAGTCCGCCAGACGCTTCAATCGGCCTCTCGTGTGGGGGGAAGGGTAATAGAAGTGGTCCGAAGCGAATCCTGCTCATCAAGCCGAGAGACCATGGCACGCGACAGTGATTTTCCTCCCCCTCCCAGAGGGATGCATTGATGCCGCCGCAAATCAAACGTTCTTCTCGAACGAATATTTCGAGTTCCCTGAGGATGAGTTTTCCGAACATCCCAACCGTTATCTGAGCCCCAAAAAATGGCTACCGCTAAAATGGATTCACTGTTGGCGGTTGACGGAAATTAAAGGTTTTATTGCTCGATGATAAAACGTTTCCGTCGTGTGTCGCCATCACCGATCATGCGGTGAATGTATATGTATATATGTGTGTGTGTGCAGGATGGACACATTTCGGGGCGAGAGGGAGGGGCTCAGCGGAAGGAAGGCGCAGGCCAGAAATAAAAAGCCGCCCAGCATTGTGAATCGATGCAGACTGTTATGCCGCATTGGAAAAACCGCAGACCCGAAATATGTTTGTAGCGTTCGGATTGCTTCCCATATTAGTGTCTAACCGAGATAATATTTTTAACATTCAGGAATGGTATTTTACATACCCCAGGAAAGATTCCCAGTTGAATACTTAACCACCATTCGGTTCGATAACTTCACCAAGGGTTGGCAAGAGGGAATGCATAGTATACCCCTCCGAGGAACTATTTCGTCTCAGTGTTTTTTTCCCTCTTCAATGACGCCGAAAGTGGAGTTGTTTCTTCTCTCATCGCTGTGTCGAATGGAGCACTAGTGTTACAAAGTATTTCAAGGAAACTCGAAACGATACCGAGATGCTGGCGAGAGGCCATTGACGTCATGATGTAACATATGAAGTACCATCCGCCTTCGCTTCCATCACAGCCCGAGAGCCGGTGTTCATGTGTTGCTGCAGTTACCGGACTGAGGCCAGTGTGAGGCTTCAAAAAATATTCATTTTTCCAATTAAGTAATTGAACCCTCCAATTTGGTTGGAGTGTTCGTTCAAAGGTTTCCTTTTCATCAATCGGTCTCATTTCCCAACAGGTCAAATTGGGTCTGCAGTCCATTTTCCTGCCATTATTTTGTTGTTATTCCCACCGTGCTCAATCTAAAGTGTGTTTCAGTTAGAATCTGGTCGCTTGTTTTTATTCACTGCAGCGCCCCTAGTTGTCACCACGAGAAACAATTGACAGCGCTCTGATCCGGATGGTTTGTTTATTCAGTATATTCAGCAGTAGTAATTTTATCAAGATTGAAGGACACATTCAAAAGTTATCGGCGATGGAACGCGAAGGCAGAAAAAATTCTGCACGCTTACGTTGAGAACACAACGTGGTCAGTAGGAATGATTCGAAGCCAATCTTTTCACGAAGATTAGTTAGACACAGTACAGTTCGGAGAACTTGTATGCGAGAAGGCTTGCAGTCGTATCATGCCAGCAAACACCCTAATAGGACGCTGAAACAAACCCTGGTTGCTAAAACCCGTGCAAGGAAAATGTACGAGCGGGTAGGTTCAAATATGTTTACGACGATAAATTAGCCCATAAGTTGATGATTCGACATAGGATCTGTAACTGTGCAGAGAAGACAGAGGTTTTCATCACGCATCAATGAATGGAAAAGTTTACAATGAGGAGTGTCTTCAGAACAGGATTTTACCATTCATTCGATCACCACGCAAAGGCCGGACTTGGCAAGCTGCCGTCACAGCCGGGATGTCGTCAAGTGGTATAAGGAGAACAAGATCGATTTCACTGAAAAACCTATCAATCCACCAAATTGTCCGGATTTTCGCCCCATCTAGAGATATTGGGCAATTATCAAAGGCAAGCTGAACAGATGTGGTTTGACCATCAAAAAATGAAAACGTGGTGGAACAAGAGAGCAAATACCATTACCAGCAGTACTGTGCAGAAATGGGTGGTATCATACGAAAAGTTCGAAGATTCATCGGCGAACAGCTGACGAATAATTTTCATGTTTTTCCCTTAAAGTTCCTTAAAAAACCTACAAAATGACATCCTTCGATTTTTTGTACGTTATTTCTGTGCTGACAAATGTTTTACTCTGTGCGACCAAATTCTAACTGAAACAGGCTTTAGTTCGCTAAGAATTCAAAACATAACAGAACATACAAGGAAATAGAAATGTATTTTCTTTTATCAGCATAGAATGCTGAGAAATGTTTTACTTTGTGCGACCACATTGTAACTGAAACAGGCTTTAGTTCGCTAATAATTCAAAACATAACAGAACATACAAGAAAATACCTAGATGCCACTGATCTTGTCGCTTGCAAAATCTGTTACCTCTGTTGAGGTACACTAGGGCTTGGGGGTGAGTGGATCAAATGGAAAACAAAAAAAATTACAATATGTATTTTTCTTTGTTTCCAGAAAATCAATAAACATCTTCTAAACGTACCTCTAAGTCACTGTGAACTAGTAAACGCAACCAAATATAGCTTTATTTACATCCGCATCTCTGCAGCTACGATCACAGTCAGTTACGCAAAGTGATCCCCGATTTTTGAAATTAATCGTTCATCTGCTTATCGAATACTTTTCAGTAGTTTGTTATTCGATACGATTAATCGCCCCAAATAATCGAATAATCGATTAATCGTCACAATGAGATAAATAATTCGTTAGACTAATATTAGGCTGTCAAAAAAGCCCTGCGGTATTTCCGCGAGGTGTCGTTGTAAGCGCGTAGTTCTAGTTGTTTTCATTGTATCGAGTCATACTATAGCTTGTTGGAAAGGTATTTTTGCGCGCTATAATATAGTCCATGACAGTGTTTTGTTTGGTTAAGTCGTTCGTGAGTTATAGTGTCGCAAATATGGAGCAAAATAAAGAGAAAATCCGACATATTTTACAGTACTACTATGACAAAGGCAAAAATGCATCTCAAGCTGCCAATAAAATTTGTGCAGTTTATGGACCCGATACAGTTTCCATTTCCACCGCACAACGATGGTTTCAACGTTTTCGTTCTGGTGTAGAGGTCGTCGAAGATGCGCCACGCTCCTGAAGGCCTGTCGTCGAAAATTGCGACAAAATCGCTGAATTAGCTGAGAAAGACCGGCATAGTAGCAGCCGTAGCATCGGCCAAGAGCTTGGGATAAGTCATCAAACCGTTATTAACCATTTGAAGAAGCTTGGATTCACAAAGAAGCTCGATGTATGGGTGCCACACACGTTGACGCAAAAAAACATCTTTGACCGTATCGACAAATGTGAATCGCTGCTGAATCGCAACAAAATCGACCCGTTTCTGAAGCGGATGGTGACTGGCGATGAAAAGTGGGTCACTTACGACAACGTGAATCGCAAACGGTCGTGGTCGAAGCCCGCTGAAGCGGCTCAGACGGTGGCCAAGCCCTCATTAACGGCCAGGAAGGTTCTGCTGGGTGTTTGGTGGGATTGTCAAGGAATAATCTATTATGAGCTGCTTCCCTATGGCCAAACGCTCAATTCGGACCTGTACTGCCAACAACTGGACCGCTTGAAGGTAGCACTCATGAAGAAGAGGCCATCTTTGATAAACAGAGGCCGCATTGCCTTCCATCAGGACAACGCTAGGCCACACACTTCTTTGGTGACGCGCCAGAAGCTCCGGGAGCTCGGATGGAAGGTTCTTTTGCATCCGCCGTATAGTCCGGACCTTGCACCAAGTGACTACCACCTGTTTTTGTCCATGGCGAACGAGCTAAGTAGTCAGAAATTAGCAACAAAAGAGGCCTGTGAAAATTGGCTATCCGAGTTTTTTGCCAATAAGGAAGTGAGCTTCTATAACAGGGGTATTATGAAGTTGGCACCTCGTTGGGAACAAGTCATCGAACAAAACGGCGCATATTTGACTTTAAACAGATGATTGTAACTAATTTTATGAACAAATGAAAATTTAAAAAAAATACCGCAGGACTTTTTTGACAGCCTAATATTTCTCATTTGCTAGAAAGCCATCTGGAATCAAAAAAGTGTTCATCCCGCCTGAAAATCAATTATCATCTTTTACGCTCCCCTAGACGCGTAAACGAAGTTCAATTCGCGTTGACGGCATTCAGCTTCGTTTACCAGTTGAGGGATCGTCAAAGATGATGATTGATTTTCAGGATAAAACTGCAGCGGCCGTACGTTTTTTTTTCTCTGGGTTTGGATCGATTAATCGACGTAAATTATTCGTTCGCTTCGATTATTGGTTGCGCTTGCGTTCGATTAATATTTGATTTCTGTAGGATTAATCGATTAATCGAACGATTATCGGGGATCACTAGTTACGCTTTCAGCGAGATTACATTTTCGACCATAAGTAATTTGGAAAACTGGTACAAGTCCACAGCCTGATAATTAAAAAACGCTTATTTTTTCGTATTTACCGATACAAAATGCGAGATATTGATTTTTTCCTACAATCAGCATGTCTCACTTGTCGTCTCACATATTTCATTAGTTGGATTAAGTGGAGTACGTAGAAGTAAACATTGTTTATTGTACATGCTGTCAAATACATACCGGGAATTTGTGCTTATAGTGTATTTGGACCAGTGTGTTATTGCTATAAAAATTATAGCAACTAGCTTAGTCAACCAATCCCGATTTGTAATCGTCCCTTTTGCTACCCGTACCTCAAGAAGAACAGACGTCTCGTAAAACTTAAAAAGAAAATGTTATAATGATAAATATTGGTTCAAGATTATTTGATTATCGCGTGTGTTTTACTCCGCCCGAACCATTTCAGTGTTTTCAAAGAAAACGCTCTATTTATCATCTAAATTTATATTATCACCTTCAAAATACACTCTGTCCAACTTCTATAAGACCACCCTGATTTTATTTCGTTGTAACACAAACAGTAACTGTGCTTAAATATGATAATTTCAGCTGTCCAGTTTCTATAAGACCATTTCAAAATAAATAAGTATTATCAAAGAGAAACTTAAAACGATCGGCTGATTCACATGTCAATAATTGGAAACCTTGCCATTTAGGCTAAGGAAACCTTGCCATTTCGGCTAAGGAAAATTCGTGTTGGAATACTATTTACCAAATTCTGCTGAACGATTTTCTCGATATTTTTTTCCATGTTTCCGAAATTGCGACCTTGACCTCTTCAATCATGGTGTACCGTTTCCCCTCAGTGTAGATTCTGCGTACAAGGATCCCCCTAAGATTTTCAACAGAATTCAAGTCTGGAGAGTGAGACTGCCAGTCCAAAAAATTAAATTTTTGGTCCTTAATCCATTGTTTAGTTTTCTTGCTGATATGAATATGATATGTGATTTTTTTGTGACGATATCCACGCAAAAACGGTAGGAAAGAGGATTCTAGAATATGTATGTAATCCTTGAGTTATATGAAAGCTATCTTGAGTTTTCCGGTTGCACAGAATCCCGCCTATACCATGCACGAGCTTCCATCAAAATTCCTGGTTGAAAAATACTGTTGCTTCTTCCGTAAATCACACCAGTACCCGTTGAAGCTTTAACCTTTTAAATTCTATTTATGTGAGGATTTTCTACCAAAACTTGACGAATTTTCACCCGAGTAACATTGGAATTGAAATATTGCTTTGTTTACATAAGCGATTTTGAGGTATTCGAAGCTGTTCTAGCTACTCCCCGCTTATTCTGGTCAGATAGCTTCGATTTACGTGGAGCACTCTCCTTCTTACCGTATCCTTGAGGATTCGTGAAATAATTGAGCACTAGTTGATGGGATCGTCCAATCCAACGAGAAATTTCTCTGATACCGACATTTTCTGGGTGAAATGCATCGATTTGTCATTCTTTTTTATTCCGTGAGCACTCTTCCCTTTGAAATTTTCCAGATTTATTGAAAACAAAAACAACTAAAACAACTAAAACAACGGGAAAATGTAACTGGTCTTATAGAAACTTGACACTTGAAAAATACAAAACCTTTGGTCCACGCTCAGCACTTGAACACACAAATATGAAAATCATGCAGTGTATGGTAGTCACCAATACCGACAAACTAGAATATAAATAAACACTGCTAGTGTTTGTTTACAATGACACAAATCAGCAAGATCATACCCTGGCCTTATAGAAGTTGGACAGAGTGTAGGCCCCTTCTGAATCAATACACTTTTTCCAACAGACAATCCAGTCATCGAAACATTTTTTATAGCTGTATTCAGAAATTGCCTTCAGCAATGAACTTGTTTTTGACGTGGGGCTACGTCTTTGATTTGATTTGATAGGAGGCCACTCAACGAAAATGTAACGAAAAATTAAGGGATTTCAATATTATATACCATTAAATAGGAAATGTATACATTTTTTGACGTTGGACTACGCCTTTGATTCCTATATAGGGGGTTAACTCTACGAAAAATGTTACGTTTACTTTTAAGAGTTTTCAAATGCATATTACGCAGAATCGTTCTTACGATATATGTTATCATATATACCATTAGACGACAAATGTATCCTGTATTTTTTTCACCTGAGACATCAACAGTGGAAATAATAAAACAAGTGAGCAATTTAACAAATAAAGAAGGTATGTTTTGCGAGCGGATGCGTAAATAATGTGTTATGCAATCTTTTTTTTTAACTTCGTTCCCATGAATGCTGTTTTTTTTTTATCCAAAATATATATTTTATTAGTGTGCACCCGTGGCCGAGTGGTTAGCGTCATAACTAACATGCCGGGTGTTCGGGTTCGATTCCCGTTCTGGTCAGGGGAATTTTTCGTCAAAGAAATTTCCTCCGACTTGCACTGTGATCACGCGTATTCTAGAGCTTGCCACTCAGAATGCATTCAAGGCGTGTTATTTGGCATAGAAATCTTAACTAAGTACTAATAAAAATGACGCAAGTAATACTACGTTGAGACGGCGAAGTTCCTCTAGGAACGTTAGTACCATTGAAGAAGAAGAATATATTTTATTAAGGCTCATATGGCGTCAGCCTAACGGGGCCGGGAGTTCAATATTTTGACAATGTTTGCTTAGACTATGTTAGTAATATGTAACCGATTACTCGCGGTTGACTCGAGGTTAGTATTACAAGTGTTCTCATAATTGGTATGTCGCAGTCTTCGATGCTCTGTACGTGTGCCCGACACGGGATACTTCCTATTGGGATGCAGCTGACCATTAATCAGCAACGCCCCCCTAGTCTGTACCCCATATCTAGCGTGGTGCGTCTTTCTCGACTCAAGGAATCCAGGATAGAATGGCGGCGCAATCATCAGCTCGTGTAGAGTTGTCATGAGCGGTACAACCTTTGGCTCTTGTTGAATAATCAGCCCGTGCATCTGTAAAGAGTGTGTGTATGTATTGCCGCGACTAAGTAAAAGTTTATCGATCGGATAGGAGGGATATGAAACGGGGACACAACGCAGGAAACATCATTAAACGTTGACATCGGCGTTTTTGAGGAACAGGTATAGATGAAGCAGAAGATCAGGATCCCGGCTACCTAAGATATCCCGGACGGGGATATCCGATTGTCTGCCTTGTGCTCTCAGTGCTCTAGAGAGCTGAGAGCGAGCAGCATGGAACCGGATACACGACCAGACAACATGCTCGATGTCGTGGTAGCCATCGCCACAATCACAAAGATTGTTTGCTGCGAGCCCAATGCGATAGAGATGCGCGTTTAGGTTGTAGTGATTGCACATAAGCCGAGATATCACGCGAATGAAATCACGACCTACATTCAATCCCTTGAACCATGCACTCGTCGAGACTGTATGCATGAATGCTGTATGCAACACAGAATTGTGTGCAATAATTCGTTCTATCAAACAAATTAGCAAGATCTTTCTCGAACGTAAACATGTTGATGTAATCAGATGCAAGAATTCCTGCATCACTCAAAATTTCATGCCAGATTTGATCAAAGCAACGAGGAAAGTGTCACCCATACAATGATCGTTTGTTGGTTGGACAGAAAATCAATACAATTATCGGTTTTTAAATCGCAAACTGGACTGAAAAACAGCAGAAGCAATTCTTCAAATTGAAGATGACATCTATTATTGATACACACATACTGATTTGGAGCCCTTTTAACGTACGCCCTGTTATAGATAAGTCCAGTTGAAGATAGTCCAGTTAGTGAATGACTTCTGTATATGATGTGGTGACGAACATCTTAAGCGAGTATCTTCCGGGCTTCGACAACATGGGCAATTGTACAGCGAAAGATGATATCAACACTAGAAGGATGGTAGCGATTATCATGCGAAGACTTATTGAGATCGGCATTACATCGCATCACAAAAATGAAACGAAATGAAATATTAATAATCTTCATTACTCATATTCATAATTCTCAATGACTCAAATCCTTCTATGATAGGTTGAGCAGTAGAACCAATACGACTTGTTTGTGATAGTCTGCAAACGAACATAAATTCACCGAAAAAGCTACTGCTCCCGATGCCAAATTGAATTTTTCAAGAACATGAAATACGCAGTTTTATAATGACAGTGGAATTAAAAATGTCTTCCACCAGAAGGCCGACCCGACCAAACTGTTGGTTGACAGAAAGTCTGTAATATGCGGGGGCTCTTATGATCCCTCCTCTAGTTTGAAACCGGATATTTGTAAAATTTCCAAAACAATGAATGCAAATCTTGTAGCCAGATTTTTGATAAAAAAAACTTCAATATGGTCCGGTAATTACACGAATGATTTGGGATCCGTGGATCTTGGATCTCGAAATTCCCTCGCTACACGCGAGAAATCTATTACACAGGTACAACAAATATATCTTCTTGAATGGCGTTAACGTTCCCTGTGGAACTTTTGCCGTCTCAACGTATGCATTAACTAGCGTCATTTATCAATACATAGTTGAGATTTCCTATGCCAAATAACACGCCTTGAATGTATTCCGAGGGGCAAGCTCTAGAATACGCATGACCACAGTGCAAGTCGGAAGAAATTTCTTTGACGAAAAACCCCCCGACCAGAACGGGAATCGAACCCGAACACCCCGCATGATCATGTGAGACGCTAACCACTCGGCCACGGGTGCACTCTCATACGCAACCCGACAACAAAATATATGGCTGATCATCCATGCCGGATGCTGGTCGGAAAGAAACAGACTATTTTTCCCTTAAGGGTCAGCTCTCTATCTGCCAGAGTTGCCAATAATATTTTTCAAAAAACTGGAAGAAAACTGGATCCTGAAGAACCGTTTTATTTTAAGAAGATTGGCTATGATTTATATAAAAAAAATTTTTTATCCATTCCAATGCTAACGAAATAAAATTTTCTTTTAAGCTTCGTGTAGTAATTATATGGAGTTCATAAAACTGTAACTTCAATTACTGTGAAACGATTTTTGAGGGACGGTTTTATTTGGGCAAAACTTGAAGAGCCTCGTATTTATCGCTTCATATCCATAAAATCGCTGATAGAAGATCGTACCATACCATACCATACCATACCATAAACAACTTCCCATAATTTTATTTCAATACTCAAATGAGCACATTCAATGCCAAAACAACACTGCTCAAGTATTACTTTGATATTGAAAATATCAAGTTTTGGTATTGAGAAACTATTTCTCTCATTTTTTTTTGTATTATTCATTGGTAATTTACTTTTTATATAAGGCTTGTCCAAACCAAATTTTGGTATAAAGATCAAGATGAGGTATCCTTAAATATTACCTCTTACTTGAGAAAATATTTTAAAAAATAAGCTTAGTACGCTTTCTTGCAAAATAAGCACTATGGTGCATATGCATTTTATGCAAAGTATGCATTAGATTATGCATAAAATTGATGATATTTAGAACTCAAATTCTTTTGTGAGACCATGAGAAACTAATATCCATTTGATGTAAACGGAAGCAAGGCTCTTGGGTTTTACATCCATATCAATTAAAGCTAGAGGAGACTCTATGACCTTCTGAACTTTAGAATGATTTGGAGGATCTGAAACATGTTCATATAAACTCAAAGCCAGCATAGTACGCGGGCTCTATGAACTATTTTTAGTAAGTTTTCTAACTATGAACATTGTACCAGTCGTGAATGAAATGGTAGATCAATTGGTCTGAACTTCAGAATGGTTTGGAGCACCTACAACAACATCAGAAATTTATATAAATTGAAACAAAGTGTAGCACGTTGGGTTGGCTGTTAAATAAGATAGAAATTGAGTGATAGCCTGTTTTTGACGTAGTTTGTTAAGTTTCCAGTATTCGGTTTGCTCTTCGTTTTAGCGTTTTCGACAAAACACCGACGAATTGAACGAAATGGGAAGAACCAAATAACAACCTCGCCTGTCGCAGAAGTCCATGAGGTACATGAAACACGACTGGAAAACAATATATTTTCACTACACGCACTGCGCGCTAACCGTATTGAGTTCGGAAATATAAGCAATACTGAGTTGACTATGTATGAAAAAAAAATCGATCCAAGGTCGAACGATAAATGTCAAAAAAAAATTTGCTCAAGGAATAGGTAGGTGGAGGGGGAGACATATTTATCATTGTAAATTTATTTTACATAAAATGGATAAAACTAGAGCACACTTATGAAAAACTGGATAAAACTGGAAGATTTTAGAGTTAAACTGAATGACTGGATCGAAGAAAAAAAACTGGTAGAATCCAGTTTAAACTGGAACATTGGCAATGCTGCTATCTGCCATTCCATTAATACACCCGCAACATGAAACGCTGTTTCGACAAAAGTAGAAAAAAAGTACTCACCGGGTGAATTTTGATGGTCACAATCATCGTTATTGTTGTTGCCGGTGCTGCCAACGTTTCCGTTATTACTCCAGCTCACGAGTGATGCACCTGATAAGATAGAATTTGGTACTCCGGCAACTAATCCTCCAATGACAGTGTTGTTGTTGTTGCCGCTGCCACTGACGATATTACAACTATTAGCGCTGCTCGAAACCGACACTAAACTTGCACCGGAACCACCGCCGGTACCAGCAGATGGCACAACCCGTTGCACCGCGTACAGTGCCACCGAGGGTGGGTAATTTTGCGCACTCGGCTGCTGTGCTGCCGCTGTCGGCACGGCCACCGCCGCCTTTATCTGCTCGCGTGACACCGGTGAGGTCGGTCCATTACCATTATGTGCGTTATTATTGCTAGCGGCAAAGTTATTGACACTGCTCACAGCAGCGCCATTATTGCCGGCTGCAGCAGTGGTTGGTGATTGGCAGTTACCACTGCAGTTACTGCTGGCGCTGCTAACGTTGCCGCTGATGCTGCTGGCCGCTGTTGTGCCACTGTTACAAGTGTCCGGAACGACCGACGATGTCGTACTGGCCGAACTGCCTGAAATCGAATACAGCTCCTCTCCACTGCACAAGGATACCCCACTGCCACTGGCAGAACACACCGTTGTCCCCACAGCGCCACTGCTCGGGGCGACCTGTGATGAGGACGAAGTTGATGATCCAGCACTTCCGTTCACAACACCGCCGCTAACGCGCGTTCGGCTCTCTCGCGTGTAATCGCCGAAAAATATTCGTGACCTGTGTTTGCGGGGGAGGAGAAGCGAAAATGGAACCATGTTAGTGAGGCACGTTTTGACAGTTATTTGGGAATTTTATTTGCAAACACATCGGCACCAGGACTAATTTCGACGCCATCCATTTCGAATTCGGCAGAAGGAGCATCTCTGCAACATCTCGGAATTGAAAAGTGTGCTTGCCAAAAGGGAATATCGGGAGATGTAGCTATGCAAATTTTAGATCGATTTTCGACGATTCTTCTGTTTTTGAATCGAGAGAAGTGAAGTAACGTCTGCGCTTCATCTACAGTCAGAATTCAATATATTCGAAACCAGAGAATTTCGGAACACACCTTTGCCATCCACACCGGAAAAGCTTCGGTCACACTATGTACCACTAGCCGCTAGTATTTAGCAGCCATCTGAATAATGCATGATCCCACGTAATGAGCTTTTCATGAAAATACGACTTATCGGCTTTCCTCTACCATGCATAACCCGACGCGTTCCATCGAATAATTACACACAGAAATAATTCACCAATTAGCGGCACAATCACGACGCGTGTGAGTGCCTCATCAAAGAGTTTCACCATTAATATTGCTTTCCATTACAGCGATGCAAAGGATTTGGCCGTGCGTGCGGCATACGTAGGTAATTCCACACTTCCTGGAAGTGGTTAATAACAACAAGTGCAGACTCGAAAACATATCGGAGTACCATGGAGTCATGTTTTTTGAGAAAATTGACTATTTCGCGGGAAGTTGTTTTTCAATGCCGACCCCCTGACATGCACACGTGCCCTTTCATAGATTTTTTCCGGTGAAAGAAAAACAGAATTTTAACCCAAGTTCATTACCAACTTGAAGGTCATTCTGGGAAAGTCATTCTATACAGATTATAACACGACGACATAATGTTAAACGACGCCATATTTTCCCCGCTCTCTTGACATTTCATTTCAGTAAGGTTTGTCATTTCATAATGGAAAGATATACGATCCAACAACGAGTCGAGATTATTATTATTACCGAAATTCGGAGTCAATGGCCTCAACTTTAAGAGCGCTACGTCTAACTTATGGTCGTCATAATCGTCCTGCCAGATCAACAATTGTGCGTCTAGTGGAAAAATTTGAATCCACAGGCCCAGTACGAAATGTTCCCGTGCCAGTGAGACAAAGACGTGTGCCCTTAGTGTCGAGAATATTGAATCAGTCTCTCACACGTCGTTCTCAAGCGTTGGACATCTCTGTGACGTCGTTGTGGCGAATTTTGCGAAAAGTCCTTGGCCTACATCCTTACAAGATCAAATCGACGCAAGAACTGAAGCCGCTCAACCTCCAGAAGTGTCGTATGTTCGTGAATTGGGCAGAGCAAAAACTTTAAAATGATCCTAAAAGTCAATAATCAAAATATGCGTTATTGATCAGGCAGCAATCCACAGGTACTCCATGAGTCACCATTGCATCCCGATATGAATAGGTTTAATGGCTTGGGTGGTTCTGTAGAATCATTTCGAGAAGCAATGATTCTTTCTTGCTGTCGGGCTAAAATTGGCAAATATTCCGGGTGTATGATCCGACCGTTCAGGATATTCCTTCTGCTTCTCCAGCGATATCTCTTGTTTACATTCTGCTGTCATGTTCGAATACGCATGCAAGAGAAGAGCACGGCTTCTCTTCTATCCAGGGCTGAAATCCGGGTGCTATTTCCAGACATCCTAATATGCTCAGAAATAACGTGGATTTCTGAAAAAATATCCTCTTCGACCATATGGGGAGAGGGAAAGGATGGGTAATCATGATAATCTCAACATTGGGTTATTCCTAACTATTCTCTTCATACAATCTTAGAAAGATTACCTATTTCAGATCCATTATTGTTTTACATCTTCTGCTAAAGGGTGTGTCACATCAAATTGCATCACGGCAAAAACGCTGTAGAAATTCGCCCAGTAGACCGATCCTTTTGAAAATTTTAGACAGTAAAATAAAAACTATTAAACAACTTTTGGCATTTTCTTTTTATTCATACTTCGAGCCTAAGCCCGTATGCTCGCACCTTCCTCTCTACCCCGTCCATAAGGTTCTGTACAACGTCAGGTTGTAGTTTTTTTTGAACAGAAATCCATTTTCTCTTGAAGTCCGCCTCCGATTTGACAACTTTTGGGTTCTTCCGGAGGGCCTGCTTCATAATCGCCCAATATTTCTCTATTGGGCGAAGCTCCGGCGCGTTGGGCGGGTTCATTTCCTTTGGCACGAAGGTGACCCCGTTGGCTTCGTACCACTCCAACACGTCCTTTGAATAGTGGCACGAAGCGAGATCCGGCCAGAAGATGGTCGGGCCCTCGTGCTGCTTCAATAGTGGTAGTAAGCGCTTCTGTAGGCACTCCTTAATGTAAACCTGCCCGTTTACCGTGCCGGTCATCACGAAGGGGACGCTCCGCTTTCCGCAAGAGCAGATCGCTTGCCGAACCATGTACTTTTTGGCAAACTTGGATAGTTTCTGCTTGCGAATCTCCTCCGGAACGCTGAATTTGTCCTCTGCGGAGAAGAACAACAGGCCCGGCATCTGACGAAAGTCCGCTTTGACGTAGGTTTCGTCGTCCATCACCAGGCAATGCGGTTTCGTCAGCATTTCGGTGTACAGCTTCCGGGCTCGCGTCTTCCCCACCATGTTTTGCCTTTCGTCGCGGTTTGGAGCCTTCTGAACCTTGTATGTACACAGGCCCTCCCGCTGCTTGGTCCGCTGGACGAATGAACTTGACAAATTCAGCTTATTGGCGACATCCCGGACCGAACTTCTCGGATCACGTCTAAACTGCTTAACTACGCGCTTGTGATCTTTTTCACTGACGGAGCATCCATTTTTGCCGTTCTTCACCTTCCGGTCGATGGTTAGGTTCTCGAAGTATCGTTTTAGAACTCTGCTGACCGTGGATTGGACGATTCCCAGCATATTACCGATGTCCCGATGTGACAACTCCGGATTCTCGAAATGAGTGCGCAGAATTAATTCACGACGCTCTTTTTTGTTCGACGACATTTTTTCAAATTTACGAAGAATTGACAGTGAAGCATGGCCAACGTGATCTATACACTCTCATCTGATTATAAGCCAAAGCTGAAGATATAATTCCTAAAAAGTAAATTTCTACATCGTTTTCTCCGTGATGCAATTTTATGTGACACACCCTTTAGCTTTCATAGAGTGTTGCCACTGGATACTCTGCCAATGAAATGTATGGCCGTTCTCTATCCGCCGTTGAATGTGGTGGATAATCCCAATCGAAACGATGATTTTTATTGCAGCGTGTATATTTCCCGCATGAAAAAGTTTTGCTGTTGTTATGATGACACCAATAAGTTCTCATTTGATCGATTTTCAATCTTATCTCTAACATTTGTACTGATCTTCAAATAATAAAGCTTATTTTCGAACACTGATTTATTCACATCCTGCCACGTTGAATCCGGAGTCGCGTTATTTGATCCATGTCTACTATTGTCAATTATACCGAAGATGGATTGATCTTGTTTTTTCTAAATTTATGGACAACATCTATCTTGATTGGAATGGATCGAACGTCTACTGATGAATTGCAGTTGGCTGGATTCACTTCCTCGCTAGACCAAAATTCTTCACTAAAATCATCTAAGCTCTCTGATACGGACACGTTGGAATTAACCATCTTAATTGATTGTCCTTCGCAAACGACCCATCCGAAAACCAAGTCCTTCAGGAACTCGAAGAAGGATTCGATGCCTAGGATCAGATCCACTCCCTGAGAAACATAGAACGATGCGTCTGCTAGTTCTATTTCTTTGGGAATTTTCCAACCATCGGTACTCATGATACTAGTAGGCAAATCTGCTGTTACCTTCGTAAGTACGAGAAACTTCATGCTTCTTGAGTACATCGCTACCCGTGATGGTATGACAGCCTTTATGCTTTGTTGGAACTTTGACAATCTCTGCCCGATTCCAATAATGTTGATTGTATTCTGCTCTCTAGACACTTTTAAATGTTGACTCAAATGTTCCGATATAAAATTACTCTCCGATCCTGAATCGAGGAGAGCACGAGCAGGATAACAATTGCCACAGTCATCCTCAACAATGACAACAGCGGTTAGGTTCTGAGACGTATAGGGATGAGCTGTACCAGAAACTTGGAGATTAGTAGTGTTCTTGTTCGTCACTGGAGTAATTGGTTCTCTTACATCCTTGGAGGTTGCTGTAGGGGAAGCCGGTGTCCCCATGGGACTAGCGTTCCCTCTCAGTTTAAAATATACCAAAGTATGGTGACGACCTTCGCAATTTCTTTAGCCTGGTGCCTGGTGCCTGGTTCGTCGAAAGCAGTTTCTGCACAAACCGTTTTTTTCGCAATACCGCCACTCGGTCTTCAATTGACTTCAGCTGGAATTCACTACATTGGTACAATAAATGATCAGACGAGCACACGATACAGCGTCCCTTGGTCGCCTGACAGCTATTGAAACAAGCCTTCATCGTCGTTAGTTTAGGTTTTCGTATATCCAATTGTTGATGAAGACTACTATTTGGTAATGGTGATATCGATTCCAGAACTCGTATTCTTCGTTGGAGAAATTCTATCAATTTCTTCAACGTATCCTGCTCCAATGATGAGGAAAACTCTTCCCAGACTCTTCGCGTAATCAGATCCAAACGAGAAGTCAAATTATGGATTAGTAGAAGATCCTTTCAATCGATCGGTTTTACATTCTGGTCTAAGGTTAACACTGTTCTCTCAAACCCTTCTAGGAGACTCTGAAGATCAGACAACGATTCTCTCGAAAGCGTGGGCAAGTTGAACAGGGACTGTATCTGGCGTTTGCTCAGCTGTTTACTGTCGTTGTAACGAGTCATCAGTAGCTCCCAAGCTACCTGGTAATTGGCATTTGTTATCGGCAACGGATCGATGAGGCTTTTTGGTTCACCTTGAAGACATCCTTCCAAATAGTGAAACTTCTCTACCTCTGGTAAATCCCCCTTCCAATGTATGAGTGATGTGAAAACATCACAAAACTCGACCATTCATCGATGTCTCCACTGAAAGTCTGCAGCCTAATCTGAGGTAGCCGAACGTGGTCAACTGTAGTAGCATGTACAGATGTGTCGCCTCTCAAAGATTGTTCTTGCTCTGCCGGTTCTATTCTCTTTTTGAGCTCGTCCATCAGAAAAGATTCGACATGGTAATACCGATCATTAAATACCAATCTGTCCTTTTCGTAAGCATCATCCACTTCATCGAAATCGTCATGAGATATTATTTCGGTCAGAATAATTTTCTGCAAACGCACTCCTACCTGCCGCGCAGTGGCATCCTCTTGGAACTCCTGCACATAACGCCAGATACCGTTGAATGTTGACTGGATGTCCTTTCATTTCGCCATTAACGTCTTCAGAGAAGGGCTCTTCTTGGAGGAGGTTGCGGTGGGAGGCATCGTTGCAATGAACCAAAATGATGAAAATTAAGGTGTAGATTTCCAGAAACCCTGTTGCTTCGGTGGACATACACTGTCCTAACTAACCTGCCCAGTTATCGAATACGCCTTCTTCTTCCCGGAATCCAAATTCCAAACGCATAGGAAAGATACCAAATATCACAATCTCGATCGAATAATTCGTTGATCACTCCAACATGTTTGAAAATGGCGTGGGTCAGAGGAGGATAATAATACTAACTGTAGTACCGTAAACCGGGGGCAAATTGATCACTAATTTCAGAAAAATGTGAACATTTCCGTTTTTGTTAGATTTATACCCAATTATTTTTATAATCAGTACTGGTGCTAAGCCCATAAAACGTTATGATAAGTTTTGTGCAAAAAAATCCTAAAGCGCTAATTTGGAAAATTTCAAAATATAGCTTCGGGGTGAAAATGATCAATCTATGTTTTTCAGGATTTCCTAGTATCATATGCTCAAAAATGTATAGAAAATCAATTATTTCTTCACCTACGGCCATTTTAATGATAGTTCAAGGGTTTGAGGTGACAAAAACCTGATTTAATCCACCTAAAGGTGTTGTCATGTCTTTCCATAACTCGATTTAAACACTGATCTGCAGGTCATCCGGAGACCATTCGGGTTATCCAAATGTGGCCAAAAACTCTTGAAATGGTCACCAATGAGCTAGTTTGACAAACCAAGACGTTCGATAAGTCGCATGATGGGATTCGGTTCTGGTCATTTGAGGTGCTTTTTTGTTAGATAGTTTTTCCTCACTTGTTTGAATAGTAATTACTAGTATTTGATTACTTATTCAACTCATCAAGTATCGGCTAGAAGTGAATTAATATGTTTAGCGTCTTAAAACATTGTTTTGATGTGTTGGGAATATGTTTTTTTACCATAGTGAAAAATGGAAACGGAAATGCTATTCAGAGAAATGTTAATTTTCATGCAATTTAATGAGAGATTCGTTAAGATCCATTGGCAAAAAGAACCCTCAGATGATTATTGAACATATCGGATTAAAAAAGTTTAAAATTAAATTGCATAATACCTCTGAAAATTTGGGTTTGTTTTCAGTAATACGTTTGATCAATTTCACCCCGGTAATCAATTTGCCCCCGGATGACGGTATCCACAAGAAATTCTTCGGCTGGGCATATACTGTGGCAACTCACCTAGAGTACCAACAGCGTCCACAAACGTATAAATGGGTAAAAGCTTCAATGTTTGTTCTTCAATGTGCCATTTTCTCATACATTTTAACCGGGGATTCCAATAACCAGGGATGGTCGAAAAATGAATCGAAAAGGATAAATTTTTATGAAATTGTGTATAATTCTGCGGTGTCCTAGCTTCGGCAGACATATGTTCTATATATGCACTAACCTGAGGAAATATAAAGATGCACATCATCTTCGTCATTTTCCCTCGAAGAATTTTAACCAGATAACATCAGATGCAACTATGTGATTCCGCTTGTGTTTCCTCTCTCGGGTCAGTGGGAGTAGATCAACGGATGGCAACATTCATTCATATTAACCGAGCATGAAATACGCCTTTGTCTCCTGCAATCCGGTACCATCAATCCGCACGAATTTCAATGAAAACCTCTTAAAAACTACGTTTATTATGCCGAAATAATGGCAGCGAATTATTGACACAAAGAATCACAACCGATTATAGTTCCTTTTCTACATATTCAACTAAGTTGGAACTCGCCGACATCGAGCGTAAAACCAATGGCATTAGATCCGGTTCGAAGGACCAATGTCGGGGGATGACAAAATATAAATTCGTCCACAAATATCCTTAACATATAACACGAACGGAACTTCACAGTTCACAGTTGCCAATATTACAAAACACCACTACAATTTATTTACACAAATGCTCCAATGAACATGTTCATAACATTTCATCACATTAATTAACATATAACAAAAAAAAAACAAGCTAAAATTGGCAAATATTCCGGGTGTATGATCCGACCATTCAGGATGTTCCTTCTGCTTCTCCAGCGATATCTCTCATGTTTACATTCTCCTGTCATGTTCGAATACGCATGCAAGAGAAGAGCACAGCTTCTTTTCTATCCAGAGTTGAAATCCGGGTACTAGTTCCAGACACTTGCCTTTGCGAGAACAATACACTAATCGGTCATATGTCACAATTTGTTTGTTTATATCAATGCACGCATACCGTGCGTCGCCATTCAACAAACATCAAACACGCATCTAACAGATGTACACACTTCCAGCGATGAAAATGAAACATCGCGAGAATGACCGTTTATGAAAAATCGTTCCTCGATTCTCGGTCAAAACCATCAACCAAGCTGGGAGCTTGTTGCATCAGAACAGAGCCGATGCGCACGAGAGCAAATACGAATGGCAACTAGAAGAATCGAAGGTGTGCTGTTCACATGTACACCCAGGTTTTTTTACGCGGTTTTTTTACGCGGTTTTTTTGCGCCGGTTTTTTTTACGCGGATTTTTCTATTAACGCGGTTTTTACGCGGATTTTCAAATTAACGCGATTTTTAAACGCGTAAAAAACAAGGCAATTTCACATCTCCCTCCCAGCTTACATTTTCTCTCATGTTCCCTCAGAACAAATTATGGTAACTAGTGCTTGTAACGGAGCTTAGCGCTTAGTGCCGCACCTTATCACGATTCTTAGGTGGATTTTAGGTGTTGGGTAACGAGGAGCTCTAGCTTCTTCTAGCAACAGCAGATGACCTCATTCGAACCGACCTATAGCTACCAGTAACCAACGAAATTGCAGTAAAAAACTACGGGTTTTCGGAAGCGAGCAACACTCAACTTTTTACTTCCGTTCTACGTAAAGATAGTCCAATTTCATATCTATCATTAGGTGACATGGTTTTTTTTACGCGGATTTTCCAATTAACGCGGTTTTTTTACGCGGATTTTCGAATTAACGCGATTTTTTACGCAGATTTTCCAGTTAACGCGGTTTTTTTACGAGGTACGTATCTCTCGCGTAAAAAAAACCTGGGTGTATAGGAAATGAACAAGTTCTAAGTTCGCACAACGAAAACAAGCAACACACACAAAGCCAAACACTAGAAGCGACCTACAATCATTTGCACTCTTCTCTTTTTTCGCCTGCTTTGCCTTGGCTCGGATGGTTGTGTTAGTTGCAATGCCAGATGCACTTCAAGTGAAATATTCGCTAGCG
This sequence comes from Toxorhynchites rutilus septentrionalis, assembly GCF_029784135.1. Taxonomy (NCBI): domain Eukaryota; kingdom Metazoa; phylum Arthropoda; class Insecta; order Diptera; family Culicidae; genus Toxorhynchites; species Toxorhynchites rutilus. The sequence continues at coordinate 30,160,736 of NC_073744.1, read as the reverse complement.
TTCACAGAACTCGAGAGGAAACATAAAACACAAAAAGAGCAGAATATGCGACCTTTGTTGTTTCGGGCACAGAAAGATTCTGATAATTTTCCTCAGAGGACGCTAGCGACAGCTTAGGGGAGCCGCGGGTAAGACGGACAGTGGGGGATGGACAGTCATATCCATAACCACATCCAATGCAGAAGGGATTGAACTCTTTTTCATATTGCTTTCTCTTTTTGTTCTATTTCAGTTACTGGACACACAAACACTGGGAGAGAGTGAAATTATTCCTCTCGCGAGCGATACATCTCTACGCTTCGTATATTATGAACCTGTCCATATCCTCCCCACTACATGTCCATTATACCCGCACCGATAAAAATGTTATACTTTTCGGCTTGTTTTAATTTCAGTAAAAAAACATGGAAAAACACATTTTTATAAAACATTTGGCCAGTTATTTCGAAAACCAGTATATTGAACTGTAAGAAACTGCTTTTAAATTTTTGAAAACATTCCAAAGATACAATTGAAGTTTTCCTTTACATGTCCGTCTTACCCCCATCTCCCCTACATACTATACAAGGGTGGAGTTTACTTCGCATATATTCTCTTTTCGCTATCCCCCTTTGTTTTTTCTATTCTAGCGGCTGCATAAGTTGCCCGTTGTTGACAACTCTGTTCGGGAAAGCAAACAAATGGACAGAACAAATGTATGGGGAAATGGGAATGCTTCCAACATTCATCTATTTAAACCATACCCATACTATGGGATTGTAATGTATAGCATATAAAACAAATCTTTGAAAATTTCCGATTTGATTATTTCATAAAAACATGACCTGTTTTCTGATATGGCACCCTTAATGTAAGACGTAGTCCTACGTCAAAAAAAAATTGTAGCGCTCTTATTGAAAAACTCTTTATCAACCAATCAACAATTAGATTTGGCAGGAAAATGTTCCCATGTTCTCAATTCCCATTATCATCAGGTCAGATTATCAGAAAGTTGGGACTTACGTTCATCACACGAAGGGCATGCTGTGTTGCCAGGTCGTCACAGCACATACTATAAAAATAGATCTCGTACAGTATCACACTGCATTTGATGAATGTTTTGAACGGATGGCCACATATAACCAGATTCATTGTCACAAATAATACAGAAACTAAATCAATTACAAATTCTATCATGCTCGGTATACTTACTGGTAATCCGGTGGAAGCTGAGGGGAGTACTTCCTTCGGTGGTGATAGGGAACATTTCCAACCGGCATTGGCACTTCACAACACTGCGGCAATAATTTCCTGTACTCCGAGCGATTCCCACTCGAACAACACAGGCAGTTTCCAGTGGTTAAACCAAAAAGCACGCCTATACACACAAATCCACCGCCGCTAAACCAATTTTCCGCCACCTTCCGAGCGTCAAATATTAGGTCCTGCCACTTGATTTTCCACTGCTGGCACCACTAACAACAACGTTCAGCCGAATCGCCACAGATGCGCACGGTTCTGTTCGCATTTTCAACCCAACCTACCCACTGTTATTCCCTATCAATCCCGAGCCCGAATTGGATTAGCTTCTGCGAGGCATAACATTTGCATCAATCAAAGAGAAACACGTAACGCGACGTTCGCGGAACCCACTCTATGGCAAGCCGTCCGTCAGCCTGAGCCTGATCCTTCGCCACTAGTAATCCTTAATCCAGCAATTTTCGATTTATGGTAATTCCACCATTCATTATCCACTGGAGCCAAACGAAGCGAAACAAATTAGGGCCCGACGGACGCGTGTCGTTTCCAGCATAACTCATTTTTCGCATTATTATTCATTTTGGCGCCGCACAGACCTCCCCCGTCAACACATTCCCTCCCTGCACATGTCGTGCTCTAGTTAGTAGGATACTGTTCGCGGAATCAAAAGCTATTACCAACTTTCGCAAAAAGCTACCCTTTGATGGGATCAAATACGCACCTTCAATCTTCTTTCAGCTGTTCTCTTGTTTACCCTTCATCCGTTGAGTTCGAAACCACTAAAATTGCACGAGAGTCTTCAACTGAACCGTTTCGACAACGACAGCCCCAACGAAGATCCGTTCAGCGTAACAATAACAAATCGGCCATCACCTTCGGGCGGCACCATTCCCATCATCCACGAACACTCAGAAAAAAGGAGCCTCCTGAAACTTCAAAGAGCCTGAAAACATTCAACGTGAACGCTTTAATCACTTTACTCCACGTGCCACGGCCCGCTAAACAACCCCCGCCCAAACGGAGATGGACTCGAGCGGTTTTCTGCCCCACTTATGCGACGACACACTTCCATGGCAAGGATAATCACGTACACCCATACAAACTGGCTGGCTGCTGCTGCTGGTGCTGCACTTGAGCTATTTCCCGCTTTTCCCAGCATCGAACAATTTCACACGGCACTCGGCACTGAACTTTGGATCCTTATTTTTTTTTCTGTTGCCTCTGGAAAGCAGCTGGAGGAAAACTTGCAAATCTGCATAAAATATTTACCATCTAATTTTCCATCGCATGTCGAACATGCGAAAAACGGTATTCACCCACACATACGGACACACACACACACACGTGCCCCCACCCACCAAAACCGACCAAAGCACCCGAATCAAAACGGCATTTGCCTGCAAATATTTTCGCTTAACAACATCCTTGGAGCATAATCGTCCCACACAAATAACCACCGTGCGCACATTGTTTGAGGTTACTGTTTTCTCAACGATTGCGCGAATGAGATTCCAGTGCTCTACCGCCATGAGTCGTGTGTTGGAAATGGAATTTCAAAGGACTAAATAACACCCCTGCTCCAGCGCAACCAGGGAAATGTGCCCCAAAAACACTACTATCGAAAAGAAGTGGGGGGGGGGGGGTAGGTCTCGCTCTATCGTGATTAACGACCCCACACAACCCGACAGCGTGTTGATGGAGGGTTATGACGAACAAAAGCCTGCAGTCATTATGGAGAGAACCAAGCAGCTTCTCACCTGTGAATGTGGTCGGATGAGTGATTGTTGAAGCGAGGTAGAAAACGGCGGAAAAGGAATAAATGGGGATGCAAAATTGTCCACAAGAAATGGCCCTTTCAAAAGGGATGTTTTCAATCGCTTCCGATTTGGCATTGGTCATTCATTTGTGGAATTACCACTTATTATTTTCCCAAAAAATGGTGAAGTCAGGAAGGATTTTTTTAAAGTGTGCAGTGGAGAATTGAAAAGAAGAAGGATTATTTTCTTGTTTTATTTTTTTAATGTTAACCTCAAACCGGATTTGCTATCCGTCAGTTATTATTGACAGGAGAGATTAGACCGGCTTCGAGAGCTCCTCTAGCCTGCACATCGATCTACGCAGCTAATTCAGGTGACCTTGTGACCGATGACATAGATGTAACTGCCTAGGTCTGAGACGGTGTTGCCGTCAATTCGTCGCATACGCAAGTCATGGAACTCGACTGGTCTTCAAACAAAACAGCAGTAAGTTTTATTTGATGACCAAATAATCCACGGTCACTTCTGAGAGTTGAAGCTGTACTGTTCACCGCCGGAGATCAACATTATTTGGATAAAACTTGGATAAAGCTCCGGTTTCCAGTAGATTTATTAGAAGAAAATCGTAGTATAATTAAACCGCAAACTCTTGCCCGGGAATTGGAGCGAACTACACTCTGTCCAACTTCTATAAGACCAGGTAATGATATGTTTCGTGAAATATTTCGTAGAACTAACATGAATTTTGTAAAACAGTTAGGCAAGCTATTTCACGAACAAGAGTTTTTGTGTGACGCATATTACTAATTTAATTAGCACCTATTTCGCGATGTTCATTGAACGATTTTCCCACTAGATTTGAATCGAAAAATTAACAGGAAAGGATTATCAACATGTTCGGACCTAGTTAAAGTCAGAGAGGCTTGAGTTCCGGTTCGAATGCTTCCTTGCTTTTTCCATCAATTGGCTAATTGATGGTTTTCTCCGTTTCCGATCCATTTTCTTATAAACATATTTCACTTCTCCGTAGAGCTGTCAGGTACTCGTAAATCATAACTGGGGGTTGGTTGATCTTTGTGGCTGAATATGTTCTTATTTTCAACATAATCAACCGCTTTTTTGGCGGAACTAACCTCTTAATAAGGATATCTGCACACGAATGTTCATTATAGTCTACTTCTTCACGAGACCAACATTCCAGGGCAAAAAGCATAAAGTCTATATGGGAACACACTGGGTATACAATCGCAATGTGCATTTAGCACTATTCCTATGCAACTTTTTGAATAATCAATCTGCTTCCATTGATATGAATCATAGCCATAACAGAAATTTCTATTTTTCTCCGTGTATACGACTTTGATGCTAAATATACTTACGAATTTTGTAGCGGTCTTATAAAAACTGGACAGCTGAAATTATCGTATTTGAGCCCAATAAATAAACAAACGACTCCTTTGAACGCATTGACGTTAAATATACATTAACAGTTCGGCTGAAAAGTTTATAAGGTAACACAGTAAAACAATTTTTTTTTTACGAAATTCAATTTCATCATTCAACATAATTGCCTTCGAGGGCGATACAGCGATTAAGCGATCTTGCAACTTTTCGATGCCATTTGTATAGTACTCTTTCGGTTTTTCCAAAATAGGCCTCAGTTTCGGTAATCACTTCATCATCGGTCTTAAGTTTCTTGCCAGCGAGCATTCTCTTCAGGTCTGCGAACAGAAAACAGTTGCTGGGGGCCAGATCTGGAGAATACGGTAGATGCGGAAGCAATTCGAAATCCAATTTATGCAATTTAGCCATCGTTTTCATTGATTTGTGATTTTTCCATTTTATTTCACAATAACAAAAATTGCTTCACTCTCAATGCTGTAACTCACGAACCAATCGACCGATTGCTGTAAAATTTTGACACAGCCATTGGAAGATGGTGCTTTGTGATAGCCAAGTAGATTTTTGCAAGAGGCGCCATCTAGACGTCAACCTTATGAACTTTTCAGCCGAACTGTTATTCTTAGTATTCAACAGTGTATGAAAATATCTTGTGGAAATTCTACATGTTTGCGTCACAACGAATTATATTCAAAGTGGTCTTATAGAAGTTGAACAGAGTGTATCCGGTGCCGCTTGCTAGCCGACCTGAGGTGGCGAGTCTTATGATTGGCGATGAGCTGGAGCCGAAAATTCTCAAAGTTTTTACGAATGGAATCTGAATCCGTAAACCATCCTTTCTTCGGCCCTCGCAGGTGGTGAAACCAAAGCCAACATAACTGTTTTCTATGAACTACCGATATGGGTTCAAATCAAAACAATGCCTTCCGAAATACAAGACTGGTTCTGGAACTGAAAAGCCTAACTTGTATACTGAAAATTTGGAATCGAATCTAGAGAAACATGCTGCTCGAGCCACGAAACGTTATGGATGTTTTCCTGGACGAGTGCGTTACACCGCTTCAGATAACCTCGTTATTCGAAAGAGAGGTACACGATCCTGAACTTCACCTCAAATCTGGGTCGATCGACCACACTCCCGCGGGGATCAATGGCCCACCCGACAAATGGAGCACCGCTTCCGTCATTTCCATGACATGATACCCAACCTGCTCACAATTCCAGAACCCTGTTTTGACGTAGGACTACGTCTTTCATTTCTATACTGGGGTGTAAGTTCGAAGTTTCGAAAACGAAAGCGTTACGCCGGAGAACGAGATTTTAAGCGTTAATAGCTCCTGAACAACTGAACAAAATGGTATGATAAACACTTCATTTGAAAGATAAAATGTCAACGCGTTATATGCTTGTTACTTTTTAATCCAAAAACTTGTTTCAATAGCCCTAAAACTGCTTTCAAAACAGGCTATTGAAATCACACCAATCGGTATATAAGCGAGTGTCGCTCGGAAATCCACTCAGTTATGATTGCGCAACGATTGAGGTACGATCGCTGGAATGAATGGATGTTTCCCTAACACAGACTTCAAAACCATTGAACCAGGGAAATCGGGAGCAGCGGGTACTCCTATACCCGCTTGCGTTTCTGCAAATCGAAATGTTTCCCTAACACAGATTTCAAAACCATGGAGCCTGAACATCGGCATTGCAAAATAGATGCAAGCTGTGGGTACTTTTGTACTCGCTTGTATTTTTGCAAACTGGAATGTGTTTTCCCAATACAGATTCCGAAACCAAGAAGTTGGGAAAAGCGGCATTACAGATACATTCAAGTCGGCAATACTGCATTTTTACACTCCGGAATTCATTTTGCTAACACGGTCTACAAAAGCTGGTACAGATGCAACGCTTTGGCTCGATTATTCAAGACTGTATTGGAAGATATCTCTTCATGTCGCCAGCTCACTGAACTTCTACGCATACCTTTTGATGACTAGACAAAATGTTGATAACTATTTCCTGCGATAACCACTACCATAATGCATGAATTGACTTGGTATTTGTTTGCAATTAAATTCGTAAATAGTTTCATTCATTCACTAGTTTAATCAATAATTTAATCAATACACACAAAAGATAGCTCTGCGCAGCGGCGACATCGTACCCAATGAGAAACATCCGAGATGGGACTATTGCTAATTGAAGAAATACAATTGATTACTAAGTCAACGGCAGTCCTACGTCAACCTTGCGGTTATATCATAGGTATAACCCATCCATAGTTTTTATTTTCCGGAATACATTACTTTTTATCCTTATACAACCTAATATTGTTTTAAAAGTTCTTACTCTCAATGGCCAATCGACTCCGAGGGTCTGAATAGCATTTTCATAGCCACATTGATGCTCTCCACACAGAAGAGATGATCCATCATGCGCGGGGTTGCCATACCTGACATCAGAGATGCGATTTGTTATGAGTATCGAATGATGGTACTCACACAAGGATAATCAACAAATTTTGTACTTCGATTATCTTTGGTGACCGTCCCAACACATGGTGAGCTTCTGCTCGATATCCACGAGGAATCTGTCCTTCATCGATCACAATCGATTAATTTTATAGATCGTTAAAGCATTTGAACACACTTACAATGAATTAGTTATTTTTGTTATCGAACTTTGACTTAAACTTTAACATGTCCAAAAATGTGTTTAGATTAAGAATTAGTTCATAAGTGTCTGTGCGGTGTTTTTTAATCGAAGACTAAATACATAAATAAAATACATAAAAAAAACTATTTTGACTGTAACTAGAAATAATTTTGTCAGCTAGAATCAGCTAGGAATTCAATTTTCCGAAATTTTCTATTTTTCTCTCCGCTATATTGATCTACGGGAAGAGACGAATACAACGAAATATAGATGACTCCAATTGAACCATTCCTTCAATTTCAATTTCGATAGCGCAAACATCGAATGGACTAACAACGCTTATTATGATGTAATTTTCGAACATGTGGGAATTCAATTTTCCGAATTTTCCGACCTTCCTTCAGAGTTTTCCGAAAATTTTCCGAACAAAATACAGGAGGCTAAAATCGGACCATCCCTTCTTCGGGTTTTCCGCTTACCAACAGATTTTGCCTTACATTTTTATTTATATAGACATATTTTTGTAGTCATAGATTGATTTGACTCAGGCTTATATTTATGTAGGTCTTAACTATTTAGACTTGTGTTTAAAAATGATACATGATGACTCTTTGTCTTCTTCTGCACGATTGAATAAACAGAAGAAGAGGGTAGTAATGGTATTTTTGTGTACATTTTTGAAAAGAATGCGGTACCGAATTCTACCACGTTATGTCATCTAACCCGTTTAAAGGATACAAATACATATAGGAAACAGTTTTTTCAGGGCATCCATTTGATGTATCACATAATCACAATCCTATGCCAAGATACTGTCCGTGCCCCTAGGCTCAGACCCATCAACTTTTTCTTCAAAGAAATTTCCTCCTTCTTGCACTGTATTCTAGAGCTTGCCACTCAGAACGCATTCAAGGTGTGTTATTAGGCATTGAAATCCCAACTAATTACTAATGAAAATGATGCAAGTAATACTACGTTGAGAAGGAGAAGTTTCTCTGGGAATGTTAGCGCCATTTAAAAAGAAGAAGAAGAAGTATGTTTAAATATTGAATCAATGTATTCATTTAAATTTGGAATTTTCAACGAATATAAATCTACTGCGGATAGTCGTAACTAGTTGTACGAATCAACCCCTATTCCAGCCCCTTCCACTACCTAGCTACGTTCAATTTTATTCAAATAATCATATTTATAAAGTATATTGACCAATTATTAACAACTTCTGTTTAAGAAAAAATAAAATAAATCAAAACTGAAATACTCCGAGTAATAGAATTACGGAAAGTGTTTGGATATCGATCAATATCGAATGATACACAATGTGTCATGCAAATAACCTCTCACGAACATATAACCAAACATGAGTGGATCATTCCGATATTTGTATGAATGCCAGTAATCACTTGTGTTACACTAAATGATTAAACAGAGAGAGGAACGAAGACTGTTGATTGCAATTCGGGGCTGTACCAAACATCGCACACTATTTTCGAAGCCTGCGTACAAGTTTGATCCGCATATATCGTCCCGTTCTACTGTAACGAAAACCACCGCACAGATAAGTGCAGAGCGAGAAATGATACAAGAAAAAAATTCGTCATTATTCGGTCACCATTTGCGGAGAGAAGCGAATAGGAAAAGAGCTAAAACGAGAGAGTTTCTTTTTCTCACTGGAGCGGTGTTGCTAGTAAAACTATGCGGTCTATATGAATATATATATAATTCAAGGGATAGCAGCGCTAAAATGAAAAAAATAATCTGGCTACATCTTCTTTGAGCGTCTACCTAGCTAAATGATCATATAGTTTGCACTCTCTGAGGCTTATGAATCAGAATCTGCTACATTAGTTGAATATGAATCATTCGCTTTGCGTAGTCCGTATGATCCTGCAGTTTCAATATGCATGGAGAGGTTCGACATGTACCGTTCCAAATCATATTTCGGACGCTTAAGGCATATGATGCAGAAAATAGATCTAAACTTTATACACAGGTATTATTTGGTAGATATTTTTGATAAATTAGTTCAATATGCTGAAGCATTTCAAGATTTTAGAACAAAGTGTCCGAAATATGATGTTGTCCGAAATATGATTCAGAACGGTATATGTTACAGGCAAAGAAGAAGATAAACTTTCCGCACCGAAACCGTACATGACGGTTTTGCTTGGGTACTGGTGTATCATGAAGTGCGAATCGAAGCAGAATTGTCTCGTTCTCTTTTGTGTCGTGATCTGTAGCACGTAAATGCAAAAAAATGCCACTGGGGGAAATGATTTTTGTAAGATCATATTTGCACGAACGAAAGCGATTTATTCAGTGAAAGGATCAATCGGCGAACACTGATTACGGATAATCGAGTCCAACCTGTATTAGTTGTATTATTTATTATATTTAAATTTACTTATATTTACTAGAAATAATGTATTTACCAGAACAACGTTTGCCGGGTCAGCTAATACGACCATATGATTTTCGGTGCGTTTGCTGATAGGGTAGAAGCTGGAGCTGACCATGCGGTAATCGAAATTTCTGCAAAGATCCAAACGATTCCTAGGATTGATGGCATTCTTAACCGCTCATAAATATATCATAAATAATAACAAATAACAGAAAACTGCAATGCTATCTTCATGAAAATACAACGTTTTTCTAACGGATTATGGAATGGCATGAATAATGAAGAAATAACAAATCATCTCCGGATAACTAAGACCAATCGGTTATCGATATCTATCTTGCGTTACAAACGAATTTGTCTCAAGACAAGATGTAAACTTCAAACACTCAGACTGAGTCAACCCAAAGATTTCTCATAGAGAGAGTGAGAAGAAAAAAAATCTCAATCTGATTCCTAGATGAATCATGATATCAATTTCCTTCTCTTCATGCACCGATAAGTTTTCAATATGACTTCCGATTCGCTGCCTTTTATTTCCAATAGAACAATGGTGCATTCCAAAACTGATAAAAAAACAGCTCACAACTACAAAAATCGTGAATAACAGAGGGAAAACTTTTCCCAAATTTTGTTCGCCTCTGACAGTAGAGTTACCTGACTTCCATACCACCGCCCCCCGCCCTCAAGCCGACACGATAAGTTTGTTAAACATGCGAAAATCGAAAACTACCTTGTCCCACCCTTCCCCACAAACCCGCTCCTCCATTCGCACCATAAATAACAAACACTAATCAGTTCCCTTCACAAGAGCACCGAATCCTGACAGCGTGTACGAAAACATCCACGCCAGAGTTATGCTGTTCAATCATCTGCTAGTGAACATTGCTGTGCTTTACTCCTTCTGCTCCTTCTCCTGAACAAGTATGTATATCGTTTTCCTTTTCGTTTGTTTGTGTAAGTATCCTTTCGGGTGCACGTGTGCGTATGTGTTGGTGCCAGCACGCGACTTCGTGCGTGTGATAAAGCACTCCATTTGACAAATGTTTACGTCCTCCACCGGAACAGGAGTTCACCCCACCCAAATTGCCCTGTTTCCCCCATTCACCCATTCCGCTCTCATCCTTGGCCACAAACATCCACTGACACACACACACACATGTGGAGCAGTGGAGCGCTGTATATGGATGTGTGCGTCTGCGAGCAAGCTCTCTTCATATATTTACGTAGCAGAAAAGATTTAACACCACTTCATCTGCTGGCGATCGATATTTTATGTATGAAAATTTTGACATTTTCTAGGACACCATAATTTTTTTTTGTTTTCCACTAAGTTTTTTTTCTTTATCAGATATCATTGCAGATTTTGTATTTCACCTTTGATTGATTTTTGACACATTTGGGTACAACTCACGATCAAACAATAGCTTTCACATGTTCCCCTACGTCACAAGGATGGTTCCCAACAGAACTGACGTTCGTAAGCACCACCCACATACGATTCCTTTCGCAAAAATAAATCAAAACTGTCGAAAACTTCTTTCTTCACGTTGGAACCACTTCACAGGGAACTATTTTTTCCCGTTGCCCAGTTTTGATATTCCCCCACACGCATCGGAGAAAAACTGAAATCCGTTCGAAGGGCGACGGAACGCCCAGCGCTACTTCCAAGAAGTCCTGTCGTTTTGATTGCCAATTGTTCGGAACAAGCGAGTGCGTATGTTTTTTTAGTCTATCGTTGTCGCAATGTTCAGGAGGACTAAGATCACTGTTTATAGCAAACGCCATTCAGTTGCAGATTTTTCTGGCCATTCTGGGGCTCTCTGGTTGCTCGGGTGAATTGAATAATACACACACCATCCGTCAAAACCACCCGTCGAAGACACGATATCCGCGAGGACCAATCGACACGGTCTAGCTCCGTCCGCGAACAAATACAGTCTGACGATATCCGTTTCGGATAGCGCACAAGCAAATGAGAGCCAAAGCGAGACAGAGGGGATAAGAGATGCGAAGGATGTATGTTTTCCTCGGGTTTTCCATAAGGATTTTCACTTTGTTATGATTTCGCACGGTGTGGAGAGCGAAAATGGGAGCCAATCTCTCGCTCTCTCGGGTCATGTTTTGCAAGCGTGAATGTTTTATCCCCGTGCGGAGAACGATTCCACCGTCTGGGTGATATCCTTGTCGATGGGTGGTTTGAAAGGAACACAGGAAAATGGGGGTGCTGTCTTGTTGTGAGTGGAAAATGACATATGAATTGGAGGTTGTAGGAGGGAAATATCATCCTTATGTCAGCGAGAACCCGTCACGGTGAGCCAAGATTCTTAAAGGGGATGTACCGTTCTGAATCATATTTCGAACGCTTAAGGCATATAATGCAGAAAACAAATCTAAGCTTTATGCACAGGTATTATTTGGTTGATATTTTCGATAAATTAGTTCAATATGCTTTTAAGCTTTCTACTTTGGTACATATTAGATTGAAAACATAAAAAAAAATCATCGAATAAAATGCTTTTCAAATGAAGCGAATAAGAATCAAATTTCGGACACTTTATTTTGTAATTTTTTGGACGAAAATTACATTACACTTGATTATATTTTATAATCAACTGCAAAACACTTACCAAGCAATCACAGTAAACGGTTAATGATGATGAGAACTGATGAAACACGAGAGAAATTTAAATATTGATGAACACAAACAAACACAAACGATAATGAGTAGTGTTGTCAGATTTTTGCCGATTATGTTATAATTCAAATGTAGTTCTCATATGAAATGATAGTGAAACCAAGGGATTACTCTAAAGAAGCAATTGTGATGTTAAATTTATAGTTATATCATCAGTGCATTAAGAATTTCAAGATATTAGAACAAAGTGTCCGAAATATGATTCAGAATGGCATTGTATTCTGTAGAAAATTTTAACATGACATTTTTCTTTGCAAGACTTTTCATGTAGAAAATATTTTTTTGAGTTCCGGTAATTAAGTTTTTTGGTTCCAATTTTGTACTTTACATAATCGAATTGATCAAAGATGGCACACAGGTTTATTTTTGATAATCACCATTCAACTCAATGTATACAAACAAAAAAAAGTTAAGTATTACAAGTCGGACTCGATTATCCGGAGTATTGATTTTTTTTTCACTCCGGATAATCGAGTCAAAACAGTTTTTTTTCTTTATTTGTTTTTTTGGCATGTATTTTTCGTTTTTTGAAAATAAAAGAGGAATTTGATTTTTGATTCATCCCCTTAAAGTCAGAAAACACCTTTCTCACATGAAAAAAAAATTTATCCAGATTCTCTCAGGTGGTGATAGACGATCATATTTGATGAAAAAAATCCTCCTACTTTGTTTCGGACTCTGTTGCTTCAAACTGTCTCTACATTAAAAAGTACGCTACGGAAGACGATTCTGATGCTTTCATTTGAAAGATGAGACTATTTTATACAGGATATAGTAGCGGAACAACTAAATTAGTGAATTTTAATATCATTTTGGAAGTGAAACACTTAAAAGTTAATAATTTTTAATGTGTTATTATTAATTTTATCCTAAAAATTTATATTAAACTAGATTGTTTCTATCAATTAAAATAAGGTTCTTTAACCGCTCCACAATTTGTTTTTTGGAGCACAACTTCTATCTTTCTTAATTTGGCTGATATATCGATATAAACATTGGTGAAAATTCAAGCAAAATCTTCAAAAATCACGATTTTTACCCCACTGTACATGTAATAGCCACTTAAACTTTACCTTAACGTTGAAAGGTTACATTTCTTCATGAAATGAGCCATATTTGGAATATAGGGTTGGGGAAAAAGAAATGTCGTATTTCTGATCGAAATTTGACGCTTTATTTAACATACTTAAAATTATCCAATTTAAATCAAATATGCGCCGTTTTGTTCGCAAACTTGTAGCCGTTTAGAAGGCAACTTCATTATCCCCCTCCTTATTTGCAAAAAACTCAGACAGCCAGTTTTCGCAAGCCAACTTAGTATTACCAAGAGCGTTTTGCATGGACCGGAAGAGATGATAATCAATTGGAGCCAAGTCCGGACTATACGGTGGGTGCAATAGGACATCCCATCCGAGCTCCTGTAGCTTCTGGCAGGTCATCAAAGATGCGTGAGGCCGAGCGTTGTCCTGGTGGAAAACAACACCATTCCTATTGATTATTTCTGGCCGCTTCTGGTCAATCACCTGCTTCAAACGGTCAAGCTGCTCACAGTAGAAAATCGAGTTGAGGGTCTGGCCATAGTTGAGCTGCTCATAGTGGATGATTCCCTTCCAATCCCACCAAACACACAGCAAAACCTTCCTGGCCGTCAATCCGGGCTTGGCGATGTTTTGGGCCGGCTCACCGCGCTTCGATCACGACTTTTTTCACTTTAGGTTGTCGTAGGTGATCCACTTTTCATCACCAGTCACCATCTTCTTCAAAAATGGGTCGAGTTCGTTCCGTTTCAGCAATGCATCGCAGGCGTTGATTCGGTCTAAAAGATTTTTTTGCGTCAACTCGTGTGGCGACCATACATCCAGCTTTTTTTTTTAATCCAATCTCCTGCAAATGGTTCCAAACGGTTTTATGGTCTATACCCAGTTCCTGGTCAATCGGGCGAGTGCTCACATGCCGGTCTATTTGGATGATTTCAACCATTTTATCGGATTCCACGACGATTGGCCTACCAGTACGGGGTGTATCTTCGACAGCCACTACACCAGAACGAAATCGAGCAAACCAACGATGTGCTGTGCGAATCGTTACAGTATCGGGTCCATAAACTACACGAATTTTTTCGGCCGCCTTCATTGCAGTTTTACCTCGCAGGTAGCAAAAACGTAAAATATGGCGAATTTCTTGCTTGGCGGACTCCATCTTTGACGCGCTATAACTTGAGACTGAGAAGGACAATCACAACACTGTCAAAACGACACTTGTAGCAAAGATTGTCGTCTTTAAATAGCCGTATAGTATGACTTGATGCGATAAGTACAACACAAGATATGTTTAAGTGTTGCCATATATTGACAATATACGACATTTCTTTTTCCCCAACCCAATATAAAACAAAAATCTCCAAACTGAATATAATCGAGTCCAAAATTGTATATAATCGAATCACATATAATCGAGTCCGACTTGTACTGTATTCTAATCATTTCATTTGATACGATCAAATCATTTCATTTGATACCAATAATGAGGGGATTGCAAAAAAATACATAGTCGACCATTTTGTGGCGGCGACCTTCTCGAATTTATGTTGTTCATAGTGTAGTGTATTCTCCAAAACAAGCCATTCAAACATTTTTTGCGGCGGCCAAATTGAATTTTTCAAGATCATGGAATACGCAGTTTTATAATGACAGTAGAATTAAATATATGTTCCAAATTTCTGATCAATCATTCAATAGGAAGGGGGTCCATTTTCTATTAATGTGGAACAACCCAACAAACATTCAAACATACATAGAATGAAACCATTCAAAAAGTAATTAGTTGTTTGGGGACTGAGGCCATCTTGAAATTGGATTTTTCATTATCTGCTATACTCTACTAGTCGAGAACTTTTTTTTGATACATTTTTGGGCATTTTTCAGAAGTAACTGTGCTCTACTAGTCAAGCCTTTTCATTTGATACCCATATTGATGGGGTCCTGAGAAAATAGGTAATCCGCCATTTTGTAGTGGCCGCTATCTTAAATTTGCATTTTTCATAAATAACTGTATTCTACTAGTCAAGCACTTTCATTTGATACCCATATTGATAGGGTTGTGAAAAAAGTATATATGGCGCCATCTTGCCGTGGCGGCCATTTTGAATTTGCATTTTTCATAAATAACTGTGTTTTACTAGTCAAGCCCTTTCATTTGATACCCAGATTGATGGGGTTCTGAGAAAATATGAAATTCGCCATTTTGTAGTGGCCTCCATCTTGGATTTGCATTTTTCATAAATAACTGTGTTTTACTAGTCAAGCCCTTTCGTTTGATACCCATATTGATGGGGCTCTGAGAAAATATGTAATCCGCCATTTTTTAATAGCCGCCATCTTGGATTTGAATTTTTCATAAATAACTGCATTTTACTAATCAAGCCCTTTCTTTTGATACCCATATGTGCTATTCAATATTGAATTATTATACAAATTATTCAAAATTTCCGAAAATTAAAAATAAAATACTCCGGATAATCGAGTCTAAAATTCCGGATAATCGAATCCCGGATAATCGAGTCTCCGGTTAATCGAGTCCGACCTGTGTACACTATTCGACTCCGCTCGATGAGATCACTTTTTTATCTATTTCATCTTCCCTCCGTAGTAGACTGATTCGGTCGAAATTTCCCTTTCTGCACTTGTTCGGCATCAACTGCTTTCTCGAAAGCACGAAACTTGGCATTCCACTACAACTCTTCTTTCTTCCACTTAATTGCAATTGCACTTAATCTGATGAAAACATTGTAAGTCCGTTATGCAGAACATTGATTTTTTTTTACTATTAACCTTGCCGTTACCGGTCGCCCTAGTTGGCGTTGAAACCATCACAAATTATTATATTACCATTACAAATTTAAATTTCCAATTGAAAGCCCGTCTAGGGGGTCGGTAGCGGAAAGGCTAATACATGTTGCTGATTGATCGTTTCTTGACTCTTTCAGTTCTGTGGACGAGACTGATAGGATTGTGGCGGACACGATCATTTGATCGTGCTGCACAGCATCTTTACCCACACCATTTCTCCACCCGATGATGACATCGGCTTACTCGACCTGCCGGACCGATTACACATGCAAAAATTAAATTTGTAAATAAAGTAGTTTAGTAGATAGTTGACCATCAATCGCGACGGTATTAATATCTCCTCGACCTATCCGAAATTCAAACCCGAATCTCCCAAACTTGGTGACCCCGATCGAACAATTTTCGAGTAGTTCAATCCGCGATCTAGCGAAAACTACTAAAAACTCTCGCAAGCGATTCCATAAGACGGCAGGCGAAGACGATGTGAAGCCCAGCACAAGCCAGACGGTCATCGCTAAGGTCGATTATCCACCATTTGATGCGGAGGATATTGAGACATGGTTCCTTTGTATCGAAGCCGCTTTTACTGTGAATCAAGTAAGCACGATAAAATCAAATACAATGCCGTTATAGTTGCACTAGGTCCGCGCGCGTAATTTGTACACTCCACCCTAATTAAGTGTAATGCATCCACCGAAAATGACCGTTATGAAACGCTGAAAGTAGCCGTTCTCGCTCGTTTCCAGCCGTCGGAAATGCAACGCCTAACCAGCCTGTTGTCCGGCATGGGGCTCGGCGACCAGAAACCTAGCGTTCTTTTGAGTGAAATGCGTCGTTTAGGTGGCACCGATAGTGTTTTATCCAACCTGTGGCTCCGTGCGTTACCGAACACAGTGCGTTCAATAATAGCCGCCATACCAAAGTCGAACCCCGATGAACAAGCTACTGTAGCGGACAAAATAATGGAAGCCCTTCGTAGTGAAGTGTCCGTAGTGAATTGCTTTGAAACTTCGTCCACGTCATCTCTCGAGCAGAGGATCGATGCCTTGACTCGTCATCTGGACGAAGCACTAGCCGGGAATTTTAGAGGTCGTGATCCAAAACGCGATCGTTCACGTATTCGTTTTCCTCATCCACGGCAAAGAACCCCGTGGCAACCAAGAGCTAGCAATAGGTGGATCTGCTGGTTCCACTACCGGCATGGCATCAAAGCACAAAAGTGCGAAAAGCAAAAGGGCGATAATGAGAATATTCCGTGCATTTTTTTCGACGGAAAAATACCCGTGCACTCCCATCCACGGAACAATCAGTGAAGTGTATTCCACAACCCAAATCATTCCCCAGGTTCAATATTAACCAGTCCGTGAACATACAGCGAATCCACGTTCACGATCAGAAAACCTCAAGGCAATTCCTGATAGACACCGGCGCTGCCATTTCAGTGCTACCGCCCTCGCCCCGAGCACAGCTCCAGCCAACTAACACCAATCAGTTATTTGCCGCCAACGGCAGCCCCATAAAAACCTACGGTACGAAGCGTTTAACCATCGACATCGGCCTTCGCCGATCATTCGTCTGGGTGTTCACAATCGCCGAAGTTAAATCCCCGATCATTGGTGCTGACTTCCTTAAGCACTATGACCTACTCGTGGACCTTCGGCGAAACAAATTAATCGATAACACCACTCGTTTGGATCTAATTGCATTGCATCAAATCATCACCACTGGACCACCCATTTTCTGCAAACCCCGACTCCACATCGACAAGCTCAACGAAGCGAAAGCTCGTAGAACAAGGAATCTGCCAGCCGTCGTAAAGTTGTTGGGCCAGTCCTCTCCACATGGTTAAAAAATCGAACGGCAAGTGGAGACCGTGTGGTGACTATCGCAATTTGAACGCCATTACTGTTCCCGATCGCTACCCAGTCCCACACATACAAGATTTTTTTAATATCTTGTATGGCAAGAGCATCTTTTCGTGTACTTTTTTCTACAGCGCGCATGCCATCAAATACCAATCGCGCCAGAAGATATTCCCAAAACGACGATTACAACCCCGTTCGGTCTGTACGAATTTAAGCATATGATGTTTGGACTTCGCAACGCCGGCCAGACTCTACAAAAACATCTACACGAGATTCTCGGTAACTTGGATTTCGTTTACCCGTATGTAGACGATCTTTGTATCGCATCAAAAGATGTTGTCGAGCACAAACAGCATTTGAGGATAGTATTCGAGCGACTTCGTGAAAACGGACTCATCATCAATCCAGGAAAATGTCAGATCGGCCTTCCCGAGGACGAGTTCTCGGTCACCAGATCACAGCCCAAGGGATCAAACCGAAGCTGAGCAAAGTTACAGCA
The DNA here is from genome assembly GCF_029784135.1 of Toxorhynchites rutilus septentrionalis. Classification (NCBI taxonomy): domain Eukaryota; kingdom Metazoa; phylum Arthropoda; class Insecta; order Diptera; family Culicidae; genus Toxorhynchites; species Toxorhynchites rutilus. The sequence goes on along the minus strand of NC_073744.1, from coordinate 30,142,376 downwards.
ATATTGGAGTTCCCGAAGCCGACAATCGCGAAGCAATTAAAAAGGTTCCTAGGCGCAATTAACTTTTATCGTTGCTTTATACCTCGTGCCGCCGAAGTTCAGCAAACTTTACAAGCAATGATTCATGGCAACGTCAAAAACGTCCGAACCACACGCGTCTGGAATTCAACTACAACCACTGCATTTGAAAAGTGTAAACAGGACCTTTCAGATGCCGCACTACTAGCACACCCATCGACTGATGCGACACTCGCTCTCGAAGTCGATGCCTCTGGTACAGCAATCGGTGCTGTTCTGCACCAAGTAAACGAAGACTGCCGTCAACCACTCGGATTTTTCTCCCGAAAACTTACCGGTACCCTTCTCAAAGCAAGCACCTACCCATGAGCTGTATGGTATGTACGCAGCAGTTAAGCATTTTCGAGATGTATTGGACGCCCGAGTCTTCTGTATATATACGGACCACAAACCCCTCGTCTCCGCTTTCCTCCAACGACCTGAGAAAAAAAATCCCACTCAGCTGCGAAGGCTCGCTTTCATTAACGAATATACCACAGATATACGAAATGTACCCGGAGAACAAAACAAGGTCACAGACATGCTCAGTCGGGTTGAATCGATCACGTCCACGAACGAACCAATGGATTTCACCGCCTTAGCCGATCAGCATAAGAAACGATCCCGAATTACAAGCCTACTCAGAAAACCCTCCTGCGAACACATGTTCAACGAGATTGCAGAGACTTCATGAAATGCTGTATACCTTGCCAGAAATCCAAGACACACAGACACAACAAATCACCGATCACACAGATCACCGTTCTAAGTAGCAGATTTGCACATGTGCATATAAACATTAGCGGACCGCTACCGCCATCAGATGGAAACGCATATTGTCTAACCATGGTAGATAAATTCTCCCGATGGCCCGAAGCAATCCCGATTCCGAACATCACGGCCTCTACGGTAGCGAAAGCATTCGTGAGCGGTTGGATATACCGATTTGGCGTTCCTGAGAAGGTTACCACTGATTTAGGTAGGCAATTCGAGTCAGACCTATTTCGAACACTGACAAAAACCTTCGGCATGAACCACTTTCGAACGACACCCTATCACCCACAAGCCAACGGGCAGATAGAGCGCACACACCGTCAGCTCAAAGCAGCGATAAAGTGTCATGACAATATTCCAGATTCCCTTCCACTCGTTCTCCTTGGTATGCGTGCTTCAATCAAGGAAGACATACAATCGTCAACAGCAGAGTTAGTGTATGGAACGACCGGTTGTGTCCAGTGGTGACCGGAATAAATCGCCACAGTAAACAACTGCAACAGAAACAACCGCTTAGAAAAAGTGTAGTAGGCTAGAAATATTTGGCGCGGGAAAAACATCATGTGCCTCACATTTCTATTATAAATTTATTCTCTTGTTCTCGTTTTTCGAAATTTATTCTGAGGACAATGTAATGGGGACGAAGTCCCCATTTGGCGAGGATAAGGAATCGAGGCGGCCCATGCCGCCAAGATGACGCAATCCGAGTCCACCGCCGACCCGCCGTCGGAAGCGGCGGTGTCTCGCACGCAAACCTGGGATCCACTGATTGCCCGGTTAGTTTGAAACATAGGATACGATCCTTTAGCAATGTCCGACCGAGCTCTAGCGAGCGTCGGACGGTATACGTCTGCCCGGGGCGTTACGTTTGCCTGGGGCGATACGTTTGCCCGGTTAATTCTTGTTTTGAAATACAATACCGCGCCACAATATTTATAGCCTACTACACATTTTATAAGCGGTGGTTTCTGTTGCAGTCGTTTTCTGTGGCGATTTATTCCGGGAACCGTGTCCAGTATATCACACAAGATCAGGTCGTCATGTTCGTATTCCCCGCCAATACTGGAAAGCTCAAGGGGGAAGTACTGTGGCGGACACGATCATTTGATCGTGCTGCACAGCATCTTTACCCACACCATTTCTCCACTCGATGATGACGGTTATCGGCTTACTCGACCTGCCGGACCGATTACACATGCAAAAATGAAATTTGTAAATAAAGTAGTTTAGTAGATAGCTAACCATCAATCGCGACGGTATTAATATTGGGTTGGAGAAAAAGAAATGTCGTATATTGTCAATATATGGCAACACTTAAACATATCTTGTGCTGTACTTATTGCATCGGGTCATGCTATACGGCTATTTAAAGACGACAATGTGCTACAAGTGTCGTTTTGACAGTATTGTGATTGTCCTTTTCACCAAGCAAGAAATTCGCCATATTTTACGTTTTTACTACCTGCGAGGTAAAACTGCAACGAAGACGGCCGAAAAAATTCGTGTATTTTATGGACCCGATACTGTAACGATTCGCACAGCACAGCGTTGGTTTGCTCGATTTCGTTCTGGTGTAGTGGCTGTCAAAGATACACCCCGTACTGGTAGGCCAATCGTCGTGGAATCCGATAAAATGGTTGAAATCATCCAAATAGACCGGCATGTGAGCACTCGCCCGATTGGCCAGGAACTGGGTATAGACCATAAAACCGTTTGGAACCATTTGCCGGAGATTGGATTCCAAAAAAAGCTGGATGTATGGTCGCCACACGAGTTGACGCCAAAAAATCTTTTAGACCGAATCAACGCCTGCGATGCATTGCTGAAACGGAACGAACTCGACCCATTTTTGAAGAAGATGGGTGACTGATGGTGATGAAAAGTGGATCACGTACGACAACCTAAAGTGAAAAAAGTCGTGATCGAAGCGCGGTGAGCCGGCCCTAACCATCGCCAAGTCCGGATTGACGGCCAGGAAGGTTTTGCTGTGTGTTTGGTGGGGTTGGAAGGGAATCATCCACTATGAGCTGCTCAACTATAGCCAGACCCTCAACTCGATTTTCTACTGTGAGCAGCTTGACCGTTTGAAGCAGGTGATTGACCAGAAGCGGGCAGAAATGATCAGTAGGAATGGTGTTGTTTTCCACCAGGACAACGCTCGGCCTCACACATCTTTGATGACCCGCCAGAAACTACGGGAGCTTGGATGGGATGTCCTATTGCACCCACCGTATAGTCCGGACTTGGCTCCAAGTGATTATCATCTCTTCCGGTCCATGCAAAACGTTCTTGGTGATACTAAGTTGGCCTCAAAAGAGGCTTGTGAAAACTGGCTGTCTGAGTTTTTTGCAAATAAGGAGGGGGGGGGGGGGGTTTATAAGGTGGGGATAATGAAGTTGCCTTCTAAATGGCAACAAGTTTGCGAACAAAACGGCGCATATTTGATTTAAATTGGATAATTTTAAGTATGTTAAATAAAGCGTCAAATTTCGATCAGAAATACGACATTTCTTTTTCCCCAACCCCAATGTCCTGGAAAAAAGGTAATGAAGATGGTCGAATTTCGAGCGACATAGCATGCGCTGACATAACTATTTCGCAAATAGTGACGTCACTCGTTGTGTTTATCTTTGATTGCCCACCACATCCATGTGAAAATGTTATTTTCAGGAAGTAATTTATCAATTAAAAACGTTCATTTTTGTAGGACTCCCGCTGAATATGAGGCTAATGTGATAGCGTGGGGTGAATATTTGTGAAATCCCGTCTAAAAGACGGATAAAAGTGATATTTTTATGTGCCATTTTCACACCCCCACGTTCATAGAAGTTTCATTATTTTACCGTAATGAAGTTGATGTTTCGAAGGCTCTCAGTGTCGGTGTGTATGTGGTAAGATAATAATCGCCAATTAATCAAAATTTCACCGAAAATGTTATTGCTTTCGAGAACTAAGTATACGACTACTCTCTGGACCTTTTTACCACATGAATAATTGAAATAAGCCACGATATAGTTGCCATCTGTTAAAGGACAACCAGTTCAATGATTTCATGAAAATTTTGGCTCAAATTATCATGCAACCGTGAGTACTTTTAACATTGTTTTGTTTCTTTCATATACATTCCATACTGAATGCAAATAATAACGACACGATATTTTGCTTGCCAATACAGATACACTTCGCCTACTGCTCCACCTCTATATGTACATCATTGCCCCAACCCTATATAAAAATCCACACTTTTTTGTTTCGTATCCTTCAACCATATGCTCATAAATATTAATTCAAAATGAGTAATGAAGTTCATAATTAATGAAGTGTATGTGTCGGGTCTCGTTTTTTGAAGTTTGTGTAATATCCTTGTTGTTCCTTCAGAACGGCCATTGAATTTCTTGTGATTTGCACTGTCGTCACACGTATTGTAGAGCTCGTCACTACGTTGAGATGGCAAACGTCAGGAACGTTAGTACCATCGAAGAAGAATATAGAAAGCATCGTATGAACGATGTATGTCAATGATGAACTCCATATTATTGTTTCATCTTCGAATCACAATTTCTTGCGTCGCTGTGCATTCGCCAGCAATGTCTTCAACAACATTCGCATTGGAAATACACATGTGCTCTTCAGCTGCTATCTGGATTGATGATAATAACGTGATTTTTATTTTGCAATCCGAGCATGTGTGATTTGAAGAATTTAAATGATTCATTGCGCAAATTCAAAAAACTCGCCGGTGATGCACCTGGCTCTAGACGAATTGAGGTTACTTGTGCAAGTTCGATGAAGCGAACGTAGTGCCATCTGTCATTTAACAACGTAATTAAATTGGTTCTATTTGAAAAATAAATTATTTTTTTTGATATTTTTTATACAAAAGTACTCAAGTATTTCACTTGTTTTGTTGTTTTGTATTTTAGAAGCCGAATTGAAAAAAAACGCAAAAAAAATATTCTGTAAAAAATGCCTCTATGAGTCACCCTATTCGGTATTAAATATGTGGTAATCAGTATCCTAGTGGTATCAAATATAGTTTACAAACTCTTCTCATGCCTACAAGTTTTTTGTGCATAATTTTATCAAAATCAGTCGAGCCGTTGTGGAGGAGTTCGGTAACAAACACCGTGACACGAGATTTTTTTTGTATATATAGAGTAGCTGACCCAGCAAACGTTGTTCTGCCATATAAATTATTTCTAGTGAAGATTTTGACTGCTTAATACAAAATAACTAATATATTATAGGTGTGTTGAAATGTTTTAACGATCTATAAAATTAACCGATTGATCGATGTGATCGATGAAGGATATATTCCACGTGGACATCGAGCAGATACGTGAAGGTTTGACCGTGTATTGCATCGGATCGTGGGAAAGTGGACCGAGTGATGTGAAGATGGAGATGAAATATATGACATACAGAGAAATGGAGCGCTTCAGACATGACCGCCGACAAAAATTAACAAAAAAAAATTATAGGAGGTTGTGTCCAAGATACGACCGCATTGTTGACGTAGAACTACACTGTTATTTTATATAAGTCGCCATACATTGGTGGCTTGAAACTACTAGGAATATGAACACTTCTCATTATTTTGCGCTATTCTCAAAAGAAACGCTTATGTTAATATTACTGGCCTCGAAAAAAGTTGCATTACTTTCTCATGCTCGAGGGAAGCGCAGCTGTCACTCTTAGTGGAGGAGGTTTTGCTACTGGCAAGCGAAACCTAATCACATACAAAATTCCAGAACGACATTTTCTTTCTTGATGACTAAACAAGCGAAATAAACTCTTTTTTGTTAATAACAACTTCGAAAACAGTAGCAATGCTTCATTATGATCAATATTAGCGCAAATACAATCTTAGTTGAAGACAGTTTTGCGATTGGCACGCGAACCCAAATAGTTATAACACTCCAGTAAGATATTCAAGATGCTTGGTATTCCCCAAAAAATTTTCTGGCGCTCAACCTTACCGCCTGCTTCGCAATAACGTCAGTTTAATGCATTGATGCACTCTCAAAGGCACCAACGAAGCCCTTATGATGACGGAAAACAAACAATGTTACCAGCTTGGAAAAAGATTGAATTATGCCACACAGCTTGTTCTCTGCTGTAACACCCATCAATGCGAATTCGCTGATGAGTTTTTCAAGAGCGACCGCCTTCACCACCAGCGGGGGGAGCTTTATTTTAGTTGCTGCCTGGGTAAAGGCGTTTACATTTTCGACCGAATCGCCTACTTCGCTGTTGTTCGATGCGGTGTCACACTCGCGAAGGCTCGGTTCAGTGCGAGCGCTTTTCACTGCACCAACATCGCGTACAGCATTAGATGGCGCTTGTCTCGAAATTTTGTTGCCCCTGGCAATGCGTTCGTTTTTTGCAGTGCTCGAACCTGCCTTCCTCTTCTTCTTGTTCACCACACACTACGCGAAGCGTCCAATTTATGACGCGGAAAGAAAAACACACGATACGAATAACGCGAAAAACGAACCGAAAAACCAAACGACGATATCCAAGCTGGATTATCACTGGTGGGGTCCAATCTTAGATCGAAGCGCAGCGGAAACAAAGTGAACTGGATTGCTCAACAGTTCGATGTTGAATGAAAGTTTACCTCAGCGAGATCCACTGTTTATACTCTAGGCAAGTATTCCCCTTCATTCTTCTACCTTTTCCTTTGTTCACGGAGACTTTAAATCCTACGATTTCCCCTCCGTTGGTCGTCAATAAGTTGCTCGTTATTGACAGCTCTGTTCGGGAAAGCACACAAATGGACATGGAACAAATGTATGGGAAAATGGAAACGCTTAAAGTTTTCATGAATTTTAACCATCTACAAATCAGGGGAATCTAATGCATAACATATTAAACAAATCTTACGGAATTTCCGATTCGTTTAGCATGTAAATCGCCTAAATCCGTTCGCGACAAAAATAGTTGTTAACGTTAACTTTATTTCCTAAAAACGTGACCTGTTTTCTGATTTGGCACCCTTAATGAAAGACGTAGTTCTACGTCAAAAAACTGAAAAAAAAATATTTTTTTTTCAATATATTTTATTATCACAACTGACATGCTTGATCTCTGCAATGTTCAATGTAAAATGAATGAAGTAGTATATTTTTGTTGTAAAATGGAAAAATATAATATGGAAAATTAAATTGCTATCCAGTTGATGGAAAATACGCGCTGCCGTTTTTAATATGGACGGCTAAATTTATAAGTGCTGGGTCCCCTTCATGCTTTTTGTAAAACGCCTTGTACATTTTCCATCTACCATGCAAGGTGATACAAGATTTAGATCACCACGTAAGCAATGAACCATGTTTGTGGTAATAATATCGAACAGTCACCAATATTCCGAAATCCGATTGCTTTGAATTTCGATCGGATCTTACGATTCGTCTTTTGCATTCTGAAATCCGATCGACCTTAATTCAATCGTGCTTTGAAACGTGGCAATCTTGCCTTGGCGCAAAATAAACATAAAAATAATTAATCCGTATTCGTGGAGCAATTTACTCTTTATAAGATTAGCAGACACGAAAACAATTCTAAATTGCTAAAATTTGAATGAAAATAACTACTCCATGTTGTTTGAATACTTAGAAGACAGTCCTAACTTAACGTTTCCTGTATAAATTTATTTGCCATCCCGCCAAAACTTTACCCATCATATGAAATCATTATCAGAGACAATTTGTGAATATGTTTTCTCGTTACACAGAAAACTAGACTATCTTCATTATTTCAGTCCATAGTTGATCACACCATCGAGGGAGATGACGGATCCTTCGACTGAAGGATGGCTGGATTTTGATAGCTCAGGAATCTGGATACTCGTTGCACTTCGGACTTCCATAACCCAAACCGTTTGGGTGTGTCTTGTTGGAGAATTAAACACTCGAGTTACTCGAGAATTAAACACCCGAGTTACTCGTTTCGAAATGCGCAATGCCACCTCCAGGAAGGGGCCCATTATCCGTGTTTGTCGTGTCCATATGAGCTGTCAAACCGAGCTCAAGAGTTGCTATAAAAGGGGTATATATAAAAGGTGGGGTGAACGAGTATGGCGAGACAGTTATAGCTGGCAATGCTGTCAATATGCATTCTGGAGTCCACGTTGGTATTCATCGATTGTTTGCACATATTTGTATGCGTGTCATGCTGTAAGTTTGTATATGCTGATGTCTGTCGTTGTGTTGAACACCACACATTGCACTCTGAATTGGAAGGAGTGATTTGGATGGGGATAAGGATCCGGATGGAATAGGGAATCTATTGCATTTCACACTTGCTCAACATTCGCGCTGTCGGTCGCGGACAGTCCTTTTTTCATTTATAATTTTTGTTCTAAAAGCGTGTTTATTTCACCCGAGAATTATTACCATTTTTGCTACACAGAAAAAGCTCATTGTCGAATTACATGACAAGGCTGCCACAACTCGATTGAACTTGAGTTGCGATCCGTACAGGTATTCTGATTCGATTAGACTTCAGAATACAGGAGAACAGCTGATCAGTAGATGGATCTGAAATTTCCGAAGAAATTACTCTATCCTAAAAACTAAAAATGTGCGTATAAGGTAAACCTTACTTTTGTCATTCAACCGAATACATTCAGCAACATGTTGGACGGAACACGTGTAATTCTGTAATGGAACTCATCAAAGACATAATGTCTTTTGTTTGAACACACGTGCTGTCGTTTCAACAAAGGCTGTATCGGTGTTGCTCATGATAGCGTCTAGCAAGTGAACGTATTCTGTTGATTGTGTCATAGGAATCGCAGTCGTTCGCTCTCTACCTTTGCGTATATGTTGACCATGGATTATTGGCACAACTCAAGACATCGTAGAATGACGTTGTCCTGACTGCGTCAATTCATCAAACGACACACATAAAAATCTGTCGAGTGCACTCTCTTTTTTGTCTCGTCTCCTCCAACCACATGTTTTAAAATATTAATTCAAAATGAGTAATGATGTTCTTAATGATTGAAGTAACTGTGGCGCATTGGATCTACAGACGTGTTTTACAGTCTTTTTATTTATTAGGATAGCCTGATTGTTACTTCGCATTCCGAGCATGTGTTTGTTTAAAATAATTTCAATAATTCATTGTGCTCACCCAAAAAGGCTCCCAGCTGCCGGCGATGCGCTTAGCTTTAGTCAAATTTAGGTTACTTGCGTATGTATGGGGTAAAAGTTCGATGAAGAGGGCGAAGTGCCATCTAGCATTCAGCAACGTAAATAAATTCGTACTATTTCAAAAACGATCGACGGATCATTTATTTGGTATTGTTTATATAAAACTACAAATATCGCGATTAAAAATATCTCTTGCATAGGACCACACAAATCGGTATTAAATATATAGTAATCGGTATCCTAGCGGTATCATATATAGTTTACGACCTATTCTCATGTTTACCAAGTTTTCTGAGTATAATTTTATTAAAATCAGTCGAGCCATCTCTGACGAGTTCGACACGAACGAGATTTTTATATATATAGTGATAGTGATGATATACATTGAAGATAAGCTCATAAGCATTCCCTTTCGAATAGAAGTACCTTCCACTACGATAAGAAACGATAGTCCTAAAACGTTCAAAAATGTCCATCGAATCGCTATAAAACCGTGGCACTTAACGTGTTTAATAAATGCCAATAACACCTAAAAATACACAATAGCAATATTACAGAGATACGCACGGTGTGTCACAGGAAATCAAGAGAACACATACCACATGTTGAGTGCTAGCCTACTTTCAGAGAAGAAACCGTAAAACAAATTATTCGGACGACTTTATTATGTAGATGACAGCCAAAATGTGAGTGAAAAGTAGTAGAAGTAGAATAGAAATTTCAAATATATATATTTTCTATTTCTAATTATCATAAGTGCATAACATATATCTCTGTTTAACATGTAGTATCAATTAAGTTCGATGTTTTCCTGCATCAATGAATCAAATCACTTCCTAACCTTCTGCAACTGGGGAGCCGAAATTTTAACCTTTCCAGGGATGTTCCTAGCGAGCGACTCATCCTTCACCGCCTTCAGAAGATCCTTCTCGCGGTTCGTGCACTGTTTATCCTTGAGGAAAATCTGCAGTGCCGTCTTGCTTGCTTTGCCTCGCTTACCCGTTCCGGGCGTAAGCTTCACTTTGAATTTATAGCTATGCAGTGATTGGTACGGGGCGACAACCGGAATGGCAAACAGCAGTTCATCTTCCTCCACTGGCAATCCGGTCAGTGAGTCAAGCATATCAACATCAGCGGCAGCCGGCGTGTCATCAACCATTTCCTCGGCTTCTCCTTGCTTAACGCGTGGGGTTGGCTTCTTACCGGGATACTTCTTCTGGTCAGCAGCGGCGGCCTCTTCCTGTATCTGGATTTGCTTAGTGTTTCCGGCTGATTTCAGAATGTCCATCATCAGCTTGCGATCTTCCTCGTCCTGGTCACCGTACTTTTCTTTGATTTTTCTCATTTTGGCTTTCTGTCCACGCTTCGGCTGACCATGTTTCTGGGCTTCCGCTGCTTGTCTCTGGTTCCGAGCGGCAGCCTCCTCGCGCACTCGCGCCTTCTCCTTGGCCTTCTGTTTGCTCTTCTGAACCTGCTTCAATCTGGGAGGCGCAGGTTGAATTATGTAGGGTTGGTTGTCCCCGAGAGTGGTAACGATCGAATCCGCGTCGGATGTCAATCTGCGCACAGTCGGATCCGTTCGGACAGAAACTATGCCCGTGTCGTGCTCCACCTTTACATGAGTGTCAGGGAATTTTGGAGTTTTTTCGTCACCGTCGTCGTCATCGGACTGATCTGACTCTGTATCCGATGATTTATTGTCTTTTTTCAGACAAACTGTATCAACTTTCTCCGCAAGTTCTTCCACTGCTTCGATGTCCTCGACATCACCTTTCTCGTGATCCGACTCGCCGTCCTCCAGTTCGATTTCCTGATCAGGCATTTCGGAGATTTCTGATCGGTCGTCTTTACCAGAAACCGATTCCTCATCGAAAGTTCGAACTCTGCGTTCTCCCTTATGTCGCTCGACGGAACTCTCCTCCAGCTTGAACATGAAACTCAGCCCCAGCACCAAATGACACGGCGGCAGGAAATTCTTTTTGCCTCGAATCATGAAGCTGCCGGTCGTCAAATATTCTCCCGTCGGTGCTGTCTTGCTGACTTGCTCACTCTTCACCCAGTAAGCGCTGGTCACCACCTTCGCATCCCACGCCACACTGTAGGATATGGCCATCGTTCCAGCTTCAAGCAGTGTTTTGGGTGGAATCTCTCCTCCGGCCGGATTCTTAATTACCACACTCGAGGCGCCCTGAATCTCCGCGTGCACATAGATATCAGTGGGTCTCATGTAGCGCTTCACAAGCAGCTCGTTCTGCTGCTGATCCCTGCCACCAATCACCAAGTAGTTTTCCGAGCTGATGAACCAATAAAACTTCTCGAACCAGTAAACCTTCCGAGCCTTGGAAATCGTCGTCTGCGTGCGCACATCCTTCAGCGTTTGGATAGTCTTTTTCTCGGCGTTCTTCAAAGCTTTCGACGAGGACTCTATCGTTTTCTGTTCCTTCCGAGCGGCATGCCGACGCTGATCGTAGTAACGCCGAGCATTCGCGAAAGCCGTCAGCGCAAGATCAACGTCAACAACCATCGGTTCGAGCTTTCCTTCGTCGTCTTCGCGATCCTCGTTATCGTCTTCGTCTTCATCATCCAACGCGGCGTAAGGATCTTTCAGCATAAGTGAAATGTGGTTGATCTCCAGTTTCAGTTGTTTGATAACTGAGGCGACCTAAAAAAAAGCGAACGCATTAGAACCCAAAAGTTGATCAGAACTACGAACTGCTTACCGGATCATGATTTGCTTGTGCCGCCTTCACCAAATCCTGAATATCGGACCAAGACATTTGCGCCGCTAGCGCGCTCTGCACCGCCAACAGAGCGCTATCCACAAGCTTCTGATTGCGAGTGATCAGCTCCGCCTTCTTGCGGTCTCCCAGCTGAGCCTTCGTCAGCTCCTCGATTCGTTTCGCGTGATCTGTTTTAACGTTGGACAACTTCTTCAGTGCTTCCCTCTCTTGGGCAAAAGCCTTCAAATCGATCTTTTGACCCTCCAGAGTCGAATAGAACTCATCAACCGCCGCAGTGAAGCTCTCGAACTCCTTCACCGGATCATTCTTGTACTGATTGTACAAAAACGGATGATATTCCAAATTTGTGAGATAGAACTCTTCTGGTTCACCTTCCTTGGCGGGCTTCAACTCTTTCTTCTGAATAATAAATCCAGGCGACGGTTCTTTCATCGCCTTCCTCAGCATGGATTCGGCGTCATTGACGGCGCACATCAGCGCCGTCATGTCGGTCTCCGGGTCGAAAACCTTCGAGAATTCTTTCACAATTGCCTTCTGTTTCTTTTTGGCCTTCTTAGGCTGCTCGCCAGCTTCCGCAGGAAGCTCTCCGCCAATTCTACATCCATTCAACCCATATTTGTGCAACACATGATCGATAACGGACGACCCGTACTCTAGAACCGGATTCAAAACCGTCCTCAGAGTATCACCCGGTTTGGCCTTCCCAATCGCCGCCCGCAGCATCTCCATCGAAGGCGGTCCCCTATCCTCCTTAGCTCGGTCGGTGGGATACTTTTCCCTGACCGCAAACCGCAGCTCTTCCCCCTCCACATGCGGACGCAGAATATTCAAGATCGTCAGCTCGCAATCCGTCAGCAGAATGTTTCCCCTGTCGTACAGTTCCAAAATTATGTGATAAGCCGCCTCGCCAACACCGAACTGAAAATCCACAATGCGATCCACCCCCAGCTGGCGGAGGCTCTCCAGGCGCTTGTTCTTCAAGTGTTTTCGCAGCTTCATCGTGAATCCGGACGGGGCCACATTCTTGGGCCACTCGAAGACGGTTTTATGGAATCGATTGCCGGATTCCAGTAGGAGCACCACTTTCTCCTCGTTCCGGGCTAGTCTGATCAGGTATGTTTTGTTGTCGATGTCGTAGATCTGATTGACACGCATGCCGACGAGCCTGCCAAGGGGAAAACCATACCATTATCGTTTCAACTCTGATATGTTGCGGTCATGAAACCTACTTTTGAAGTTCCGTCACCGAACAGACCACATCGTAAGTGTTGAATCGTGTTTTCGTCATTTTGACGACGAATTCGAGTTTTTAACCAGATTGGATTGCAAGGAATCTATTTAAATTTCACAACTTTGATCAATTTTTTACGGCAAATTCAATACGCACCATTCAATGAAATAGTAAAAAAAACAGAACGACACGATTCTGTTATCATCCCAAGGGGTGCTTCAATGATTACTGCGGTAGGACCAAGATAAGTATAAGGTGGGAAATGCGATCAGCCATAGAGAGCCAGAGAGGAATTAGGTCGTATGTAGTGATCCCTGATTTTTGAAATTAATCGCTCATCAGCTAATCGAATACTTTTCAGCAGTTTGTTATTCGATACGATTAATCGCCCCAAATAATCGATTAATCGATTAATCGTACCACTGAGAGAAATAATTAGTTAGACTAATATTTCTCATTTGCTAGAAAGCCATCTGGAATCAAAAAAGTGTTCATTCCACCTGAAAATCAATTATTATCTTTTATCCTCCCCTAAACTTGTAAAAGAAGCTTTAAGCCGCCAACGCGGCATTCAATCATGTCAAAGACAATGATTGAATTTCAGAATAAAACTGCAGTGGTCGTACGATTTTGACGTAGGATTCCGTCTTTCGGGAACATATTGGGGTACAAATTGAAAATCGAAAACCGAGCCCATCGTGAAAATTGTCTAATTTCAAACGCTTATTGCTCAGTCATTTCATGATGGATTGATGAAATTTCTACATCAGTCGATTTTGGCACTCCATAACATTTTTTTACATTGCAGAAAATAATATATGTCATGAAACTAACTATCAAACAATTCAAAAATCTCAACCCCTATCCTGACAGAAAAACTCGCTTCTGATTGGTCGAAATTGACGACACATGCGACGGGTCCCTAACAGAGACATCAAAACCAAGCTGCCTGGGGGAAATCGGCATTGCAAATACATGAAAGTAGGAGGAGTTTTTGTTCCCACCGAAATGTGTTCCCTAACAGAGACATCAAAACCAAGCTGCCTGGGGGAAATCGGCATTGCAAATTCATGAAAGTAGGGGAAATGTGTTCCTTAAACCATTAAAACCAAATCATTATCAGAAAGTTTAAAGATGTAATTCTTCAAACATATGCAAAATCAACAGATAGCCTAACGGAATCCTACGTCAAGTATGCGGTCGTGTCTCGGACACAACCCTCCTGTGACTTTTTTCTCTAGGTTTGAATCGATTAATCGTCGTAAATTATTCGTACGCTTCGATTATTGGTTGCGCAGTATTCGTTCGATTAATAATCGATTTCTGTAGGAAGTATTCGATTAATCGATTAATCGGACGATTATCGGGGATCACTAGTCGTATGAATAAAAAAAAGTATTTACTTATTCTGCCCGTTTCCAAGTAAAGTAAGCTTTCCTAGTATTTACTTGAATCCGAATGAATAAATGTTTACTTTACTAATTTCATTTTCGAATTCGAACATAGTTTTTACTTTGTCAAACATCTGTCAACTGATTGTTTAGGTTTCGTTACAAAACGTTTTTTTTGGACAAAGCGTGAATTCGCGATGGAAAAGGAATAGTGTCGACGTCTGGTGGCGACTTTCAATTAGGGACAATAGTTTGGGTCCCTATCTCGTTAGTGTAATACCTATCATATTAGAAGACACGAAGCCAGTTTTCAAATGTTAAAATTTGAATGAAAATGTTCACATCATGTTATTTAATCACTTAAAACATTTTTTTCCGACTTTTATTTAACCCTTCGTCTACATTTCCAACATTATTACTGAAACATACTGAAACATTCATTATAGTATAAAGTTGTCTTCAAAAACAATTATCGTACAAGATTTTGACGTAGGACTACGTTTTTCATTTCTATACCGGGGTGTAAAATCAAAGTTTCGAAAACGAAAGCGTTACGCCGGAGACCGAGATTTTGAGTGTTAATAGCTCCTAAACAACTGAACGAAATGGTATGATAAACACTTCATTCGAAAGATAAAATGGTTACGCGTTCTATACTTGTTACTTTCTGATCCAAAAACTTGTTTCAATAGTCTTAAATTTGCTTTCAAAACAGGCTATTGAAATCACCAATCGGTATATAAGCGTGCGCCGCTCAGAAATCCACTCAGTTCTTATTGAACAGAGATTGGAGCATGTTGTCGCTGTTGTGGTGAAGCTCTTCGTTTATCATGAAAGCAAGGATGAACGGTGTCACCAAGAGCCTGTTTGTGCACCTTAGGCCAGAAGGGAATCCATTAGGAGGAGAGTGATGCCACAAACGGTTCCCCGGGAAGATCTCGAAGCAGCCGCTACACACACACATACACGTGCAGAATTCTTTCCGTTTGGATGCCATTCAGCATCAAGAAAGATCCGGAAAATAATTTGCCAGTTCCTGTGGGAATTTAAAATTACATTCACGTGAAAGAGTTTATTTTAATGTTTTCTATCCATGTAACACTGTGACGAAATACATTTGGTTTTGTGATTTTTCAATCAATCGCAATTAACAGGATAGCTTCTGAAGATTATTCTTCCCCATCAGTAGGATATTTCCGTATCCAATCAGAACATATCATGAACTAAAATGTTTAATTTTTTCTTTGATTTCAGAAATAGTATTCTAATGTCTACTATGTACGGATTCAAGAGCAACTTCATGGAAGTTTGACTTTTGTCAGCAATTGTAATTACTTTTTCACAATTAGGGTGCTGAAAACTTCAGTCGTCTAAAACTAAGACGCAAGTGGAAAACTTTTCGTCTCAGTTCAAGTTATACGGAGTCAATTAAATTTATTTTTCAAGTTAATTTTACATGAAATAACTTGTAACCTTTTTCCCATGTTCTGTCAAATGTTTATCCGTCAAAGGAACAAAAGACGTTTTTGGTCGACGTAACGAGAAGTAAAATTGAATTGAAATTAAGTTTAGAACACTTCAAAAATATTGAAATTTCAGTTTCTGTTAGAATGTCGGGACCTTATGATTTTGAACGCTAGCATTGATTTAGGGAAAAAAATAGATTGTTCATTTCATTTGCTTATTTTTACTTCTAATAACAACACTTTTCCTATGTAGTGGGCTATTATAAGAAAAGTAAAAGTAAAAGTAACATAAAAAGTACATAAACAAAATCTGTGACGTCACAGATTTAAAAAATATTCCCACCTTTCATTTTCCATCTCGGGCCTTAACAGTGTATGAGTACCCTAACATCAACCGTTAACATTTTGGAACCCGTTTTCCAAACAGAATCAAAACAAATAGACTCCAAGCGTTCGTCTTGCTTACACCAACACTACTGTCACCAGCAACGCTTCCACGGCCGCACTTGATGCTGTTGTCGCTACTCGCGTAACTCGCGGGTCGGCAGTGATTCCACAGGTGTACTGCAATCACCATATATTAGATCAGTTATACGCAATTTAGAACCATCATAGCGCACAAAAAAACAAAATATGCTGAATAATCGTTATCTCGTCGATTGTACAGTGTGCTCGAAGCTCCTATTATGAATCAAAGTCGCAGCTCGGTGGTGCGAGTGAATCTTCTTTTTTTCGCTAAGTCGCGCGAGCTGGTTGGGACTTCAACCTGCCCAAACTTTGTCCTTGCCACGTCTGGAGGGTCGTTGAGTGGTTCCGGAATATTGGATTCGATCTGCGAGCAGTTCCCTGCGCTGATGGTGCTTAGAAATAATGTTATTATAGCCCATAACGAAGAGTACTGTGAAGATTTGGACGCACTAGTCGATCTTGAGGACGGCGACGAGATTGCGGTGATTCCACCCATTGCTGGCGGATGAACTATATCGGAGATAATGGATTTCCTTAAATTAACTTTTGATAAGCTAGAAGTTGGCGACATAAGTGATCTGGTGTCTCACGAGAGTTGTGGTGCTATTTCGCTCTTCGTTGGCACAACGAGAGATAACTTCGAGGGCAAGACGGTAAGTTGCAAGTCAGACACTTGAGTGAGCTTTATTTGAAAGTGGTTTCGTTTCTCCCTTCGAAGGTTGTTCTATTACAATATGAAGCGTACGAAGGGATGGCTCTAAAATCGATGAAAGGTATTTGCGATGAATTGCGCGCTCGCTGGTCGGACATTAAACACATTGCTATTCATCACCGTTTGGGAACTGTCCCGGTCAGGGAGGCCTCGGTCGTGATAGCCGTAAGCTCGCCCCACAGGGTGAGCAGTTTGGAGGCGGTACATTTTGCCATCGATGAGCTGAAGAAGAGCGTTCCCGTGTGGAAGAAGGAACAGTACGCGGCGGGAGAAGGATGCTCCGAGTGGAAGGAAAATAAGGAATGCATGTGGTCTAAGAGTTATAAAAGTGAGCACTTGTCTTGACGGCTCAGTCCTTGGTATAAACATCAATTAATTTAGCACATAGCATAAGTTTCGTAGGCAACGTCTACAAAATTTAGGCAGTTTAGTTCATATCAAAAGGTGTTCTCTAACATCACACGGTGCAATTATGGTTTTGTTTTCCTTTGTTTTTTTCGTCACAGTAAATATACATTCATGTTAGTTACTTTTAAAACGACAATTTAACGATTTATGTTACATTACAATTGCAAATAGCATACATATGAATATAGATAAATTATAGTAGAATATAAAAGGGTTCAACACTGATTCTGTTTCTCTGACCCAATTACATTAATTATTTATATCTGATGACCCGCGTTTTTGAGACGCAAAAAAATTTCTGAACATTGACTACTAATACGATATTATTGTACATCCTAGTTTTTTCACACGGTTTTTTGAGCGGATTCTGCAATTAAACTGGTTTTTTACGAGGTACCTATCCCCCGCATAGAAAGGACCTGGGTGTATTTATAAACAATTACAGAAGTCATTCGCTAACTGGACTTATCTATAACAGAGCGTACATTAACTGGGCTGCAAATCAGTTATGTATCAATAATAGATGTCATCTTCCTGAGACGCACCAGCCCAGGAGGCTGAAAGTCTCAAAAATTAAGAATTATAATAAAATGTCTGTGCCTTATAATAATAAAAAAATGCCATCTTCAATTTGAAGTATCGCTTTTGCTGTTTTGCAGTTCAGTTAGCGATAAGGTGTGTAGTAAGCCATGACTCACTATAGACAAATAAAGTTTTCATTCCGTTAGTTACCGTCAAACAATCAAGTTGATATTTCACACGAAGTTACAATAGGTTGCGCCTATTCATCGCTGTTTTTTTAATCTTTGAAGATTCGGAATGGCTACGTCAAGTTCCAGAACTGGAAGTTTGGGAAATCAAGATTGGTGACCGAAGATTATCCTTCTGTTGGAACCAACGAATTACGTTCATGTAGAGGAAGCGACGACTGCAAAGCAAGTCTGGGATAATCTGGAGAAAGCGTTTGAAGACTCCGGACTCACTAGGCAAGTAGGACTTCTGCGGAAACTAGTGAAGACAGACATGGGAAGCTGTGCGTCGATGTCAACGAAGTAATTTCGACGGCTTACTAACTCAACGGGATTTGATTCAAAATTTCGGATGAGTAGATTGGCGCGTTGCTGCTGTTTGGTCTTCCTGACGAGTACAGACCAATGATTATGGCTCTGGAAAACTCTGGAACCCCTGTAACAGGAGATGCGGCACTACTGGCAAGATGTAAGCGTGGAGGATTCAACAAGTAGCAGAAACCGGCCAATCAACTGAAGACGGAATCAAAGGGTCCGAAATTCAGGAAATGCAAGAAATTCGGGCACATCGCAAAAGATTGCAGGAGCAAGAAGGAAGAAGCTTTCTGCGTCGTCTTGTCATCGATCGAGTCCAATAGCAACACCGATTGGTTTTTCGATTCCGGAGTAACGGTTCACCTGACTCATAAAAAGGTACTATTGAAGGAGTTGAAGCCATCAAATGGTAACGTAGTTGCAGCGAACAAGGCTGAAATGAGCATCGAAGCTATCGGCAGAACCATTTTGCGACCGAGCTGCCGTGACAGAAGCACTAGACTTCAAGTCAACGACGTGCGATATATTCCGCAGCTATCTGTGAACCTCCTTTCTGTCAACAGGATTGTAAAGAACGGGTACAGTATGATTTTCGACAATGAAGGCTGCAGGGTGCTGAACGTGAGTTGCCACAGGCAGTCACACTAATGGCATGTTCCAGCTAGATCAACATAATGGCGGAACGGCATTAGCGTGCATTGCAACAGTATCTCTGGACGTCGATGCCACGGATGGGCCACCTGAACTCGGCGGGACTGAAGAAACTTGTGGATGGACTGGTTGATGACGTGCTACTGAGCAACAAGGTTGGGAACGATTGCACTGTTTGTGCGATGGGAAAGCATAGCCGTCATCCGTTTAATAAGAAAGGTTCCCGTGCATCGGAGCAGGAGGAAGCAGGTATTACATCGTGTATCTGGATGATAAGTCCAGACGGATGTTCGTATATTTTTTGCGATCGAAGTCGGAGGGCGAAGTTCTAGATACGTTTCGGAAATTCCACGTGATGGCGGAGCGGCAAACTGGACACAAGTTGAAGACTATCCGGACCGATAATGGATTGGAGTACACCAACCAGAGGTTTTCTGAATATTTAGCGAAGTTCGAAACTCGTCATCAAACCACGAATAGCTATACTTCAGAACAGAATGGACTAGCTGAGAGGGCGAATCTGTCAATCGTCGAACGTGCGAGGTGTACGCTTTTCGAAGCAAGACTGGAGAAACCTTTCTGGGCAGAAGCTGTGTCGACGGTAGTGTACCTTGTTACGGTTTGCTAGCGAAACCGGAACAAAAAAAAATTTAATAAGAAAATAATTTGAAAGATCAATAAAATAACACTCATACTTACCTACTCAGCATTAATACCTACCTGTGAAGACACCGCATGCTGTCAAACGAAAACCCTCTGTAAAATTAATAAAAGCGCTTATTCTAACATATATTGACTGGGCGGCTAATTTCCGGCCGGAAAAGGAAGAGAAGGAGAAGAGAAAAAGTGAGAGAGGAGAAAATAACTAAGAGAAGAGAGATGAAAATGAAGAGAAGAAAGGAGGATTCGAGCTTTGAAGAAATGAAGGATGACTCGACTCCTTCTTGGCTCACGGACCGTCGAAGAAATCAGATCGATTTAGATATCAAGAAAAAAGTAAAGTTGAAAGTAGAAGTGCGAGAAAAAATAGGGGCCGGAAAGTCGCAGCTCCTAGGAACCGTCCACACCGAGTGACATTCGCCATCCTCGCAGATATCCGACGGTGGAGGTACCTCGAAAAAGTGCCGGTGGGCAACGAGCCCCAAACGTCATCGTTAACCCACACGCGTTCGGGTGGATCGATTGGAAGTTTTGGAGGTAACAGTGCGGTGAAAACAGGGCTGAACCGATGAGATCGACCACCGTCTGCGGGCACCGTGCGTGAGTAACCCAAGAAACCACAAACCAACCTCTCTCTCTTCTCCGTATCCGACAACTTACCTGCGTTCCAGCAGAACTAATCCTACTAATCTGAAAAAAAAATAAAAAATAAAAATATATATATGCATATAATACTTACCATTCTTTTCTTATTATACACAAATCCTATGATATAGTTTTTCTACCTTCTACCGCTTAAGTCGTGAGTCCGTTTCGTGTTTCTGGTGAAGTGCCGACCCTGAGGTAACAATAGCCTCTGAGCTAGCCGCTACTTACAACCTCCTGAAAGAAACCGGAATTATCGCACATCTTTGGAACCCAAGCCATGGTTCATGTTGCTAAACCGAAACGACGCAAGTGGGATGCGAAATCGGAAGCCTTATAGGATTCGATGAAGACACCAAGGGTTACCGTCTATTCGATCTGAAGACCAGGAAGATCGTCAAGAGCCGGGATGTTCGATTCATCAACGAAGGGACAATTCACGGTCGTGAAATAGAAGTGAATCGATGAAGTACTCGCACGATGGACAGGCTGGATGTCGAGGATTACGTCTCGTTATCGCCAGAAGTTACGGAAGGGACGAATGCAGCGGTTGAAGCAGTCCCGGCCGTTACCGAGAGCGACTTCGAAGGCGACGATTATGAAGAAGCATTAAGCAACATCAGCAGTAGCTCGACAGATACCATGATTGATGTGACTGTGCTTCCGCCGCTCCAAGTTTCATATCCACTCGGGTCACTGGCGTTGAGGTGAAGCAGTCGGGAGCACCATCTTCCAGGCAAGTATGATCAATTTGTAGTTTCGACCAAAGGCTTGCTCCGTCCCCACTCTTCAAATATAACCCAACCCGATGTCGTGCAACCGAATCAATCCGATGCCGTGCAAGACGCGCAACCCGATGATGAGCAAGTTGCGAAGCCAATTGGATCGAGCCCGTTCAGCGGAATGGCGACTCAGCAGATCGACGATGCGAACGGCATCTCAAGTGATCTTGTTACACCACAAAAAGCGATGTCGCGAAATGGAAAGAAGCTATGCAGGAGGAGTATGACGCGCTGATCAGCAACGGTACTTGGAACCTGCAAGAACTACCAAAAGGCAGGAAGGCAATAAAATGCAAATGGGTGTTCAAGACTAAGCGTGATTCAAGATACAAGGCGAGGTTGGTGATTAAAGTTTTTTCGCAACGAAAGGCGATAGATTATGACGAAACGTACTCCGCCGTCGTTCGCCACAGTTCGCGGTGGCATCAAGGTACGATTTGCGAATCCAGCAGATGGACGCCGTCACCACTTTCCTCCAAGGAGACCTGGAAGAAGAGATCTATATGGAGCAGCCCCCGATGTTCGAGAATCCCCAGAATCGTTCGATGGTGTGCTGCTTGAACAAGGCGTTGTACGGACTCAAGCAGTCAAGTCGAGACACTATAGACAAATAAAATTTTCATTCCGTTAGTTACCGTCATGGTGCTCATACACTGTTTGACCGAAGCCAAATATTTGACTCTTTTTGACAGATAAAATTTGGTCGACATGTACTGATCAAATATATGCTACACAAAACACAACAAGCAAATATTCAATTTTTGGATGCCTCGAATACTTTTTTAGTCTGTTCTTCGAACCTGTCGGTACATGGTTAGGTTACCTTGAATATTTCAGTCGATTTTATCCATGTTCGGTGTTTGACATTGTTTAACACTGTTGAATATTTAAGAGTGGCAAACAAAATAGTGTTTGTACAAATATCAAATCAAACTTTATCTGTCAAAATATATCAAATATTTGACCTCCGGGCAAACAGTGTACGGCCACCTTCAAACCAAGATGATGAACTATAGGTGTTTCGTTCTTGACACTTTCAGGACATGACGTGAGACGAGTAGCGAGACGTAACTTTCAGAATTATTTACTTTTTGTTTGGGTGTGTGGTTATGATTTCAATGTCAACTTGCTCAGGAAAATAACTGAAGGAAAAAATAAGCAAATATATATTTGTGAAAGATAGTGCACAACCTCCTTTTGCTCTAGCCAATTACTTGTAACGGCCCTTTCTGGATCTCCTTCCCGGTATATGCACAGCATTCTCCTCCTCCCTGAGCGAAATCAGTGGAGCCATAATCAGCGTTATTTTTTGTCACCATCGCCGTAAGCTGATAGTACACTTTTCCCCGCCGATGGGAGCCAAACAGAAGTACATTTTGCTTGGAAAGAAAGGCGAAAAGATATACTACAATAAAGCGCGAGCAGCTTTTTTGCCAACGAATGCATTTGTCACCAAAAGATACGATTTGTTTTGTAAACAAATTTGTTTTTTCACGAGCAATGGCCGAACAGCAATTTTGACATCGCGGTCCACCTATAGTACAACGCCTTGCTTCAAACAATCAAGTTGTTATTTCACTCGATGTTACAATTAGTGATCCCCGGTAATCGTTCGATTAATCGATTAATCGAATACTTCCTACAGAAATCGATTATTAATCGAACGAATACTGCACAACCAATAATCGAAGCGAACGAATAATTTACGTCGATTAATCGATCCAAACCCAGAGCAAAAAAACCGTACAGCCGCTGCAGTTTTATCCTGAAAATCAATCATAATCTTTGACGCTCTCCTAAACTCCTAAAAGAAGCTCAATGCCGTCGATGCGAGATGAGCTTCGTTTACGAGTTTAGGGGAGCGTAAAAGATAATAATTGATTTTCAGGCGTAATGAACACTTTTTTGATTCCAGATGGCTTTCTAACGAATGAGAAATATTAGTCTAACTAATTATTTCTCTCAGTGTGACGATTAATCGATTAATCGATTCGATTCATCGTATCGAATAAGAAACTGCTTAAAAGTATTCGATTAGTGGATGAACGATTAATTTCAAAAATCGGGGATCACTAGTTACAATAGTATTGATTTTCCGGCCCAATTAACGCACGATCCCTGTAGCTGTATCCTGCCACGCTCTGGTGTGGTACATTGTGATTGAGTGGTTGAGTTTTTTTATGTCGTAACAACAATCCTTAACCCTCCTATACTCGCGCACTGGTCTCACAGACCAAGAAATCAAAATTTCGATGATTTCTCATAAAACATCAACACTACGACTTTGCGATTGTCTCTAGCTTCCTCATTCGTCGTTCGTCATTGTTTAACGCATCGTAGGTTTTAATACGAAGATGACTATGAATATGACTTATTTCAAGAAAAAACGTAATATTTCAACGTTAAGGCGTGTACGTGTACAAATTACGTAACGCGAAAAGGGGGGGTGGTTCGAGGTTGCGTTACTTTCTGTGTATTAGAGATAGGAAATTGTGTTACGTAGGGGGGGAGGAGGTACAAACTCCGAATTTTTAGCGTTACGTAATTTGTACACGACGCGTAAGGAGAAATTTGATTGGCTTTTCAAACTACAGTGGAGTAAAAACATGATTTTTGGAGATTCTGATTGAATTTTTAACAAGAATTGTTTATAACGATATTGCCGCGAAATTAAGAAAGATAGAAGTTAGGTATCAAAGAACAAATTGTAGAGCGTTTTGAGAGCATGGCATTTTCATTGAATGTAATACTTTTCCGTTTACTGTTTTTGAAAGCATAGGCAGCCGTGGCAGTGTTCCGAGCTCTGCAATACAATTTTCTTACCCTATAATAAAATTGCTAAAACTTACATTATAGACCCATCCAACGTAAAAATTATAATTGTATTGATATCAACACAATTTTATTCTATTGATTTTCATGATATGAAACGCTATGACTCAGGAATAACATTTTATTGAGTGGTTTTTATAGGGTAAATGATCTTGGTTAGTCCGATTTGGGGTGTTTTTACGCGACTAGTAAATGCAAATCGATTTTTCTTCATGAAAATCACATATGTATAATCTATACGAGTTTGGGTTTATTGAAAGGCCTCAAGTCTCTAGTTGCTAATACTACCATAAGGCGTTGAAGTTATTACATTTTTTATGTTTTTTAACGATTTTCCTCAAAGAGGAATTATGATCATGGTTTGACCATCTCTGATCATGGTTTGTCCGGCTTTAGAAATCATTATTTTTGAATGAAAACATTCGTATTCTCAAGTAGATGTTGCATTTATCATTGCTTGAGTTTACTGTCATCATAATAATTCATTCATAATTTAGGCTTTCTTCAAAATATCGCATTTTCTTGGGCACTTCAAAAGTGTTCACATCAAGACACTCAACATAGAGAAACTTTATTTCTGCTATACGCGAAGGACACACGAAGGACGCGCCAAGCGGTTGCCATAGAAATCATGTGGACAAAACAACATTCTTAGATTGGACAACTCATGATCAGAATTGAGTTCATCAAAATGCGTTAATTTAATGGTTTAGCTATGTAAATCTGATACAAATGGTGTACAAGAATGATGTTTACAATATTTGTAAGTGTAATAATCCAGAAAAGGTCTGAATACGTGCGAAATAATCATCTTCTTCTTCTTGAATGGCGTTAACGTTCCCTGTGGAACTTTTACCGTCTCAACGTATGCATTAACTAGCGTCATTAATTAATACTTAGTTGAGATTTCTTAAGCCAAATAACACGCCTTGAATGTATTCCGAGGGGCAAGCTCTTGAATACGCGTGACCACAGTGCAAGTCGAAGGAAATTTCTTTGACGAAAATTCCTCCGGCCAGAACGGGAATCGAACCCGAACACCCGGCGAAATAATCATCTGGTGATCGAATAAAAGTTAGCTCGAATGAGGTGAGCATTGACACCAATAGAGAATCGCAAAGTCGTAGTGTTCGTTATTCGTCGTTCGTCATCGTTTAGCGTATCGCATGTGTTGGTACAAAAGGGACGTGTGCCACTTTTTTAACACTTCCGGTCTGATACACCGACGCGAGTACTTTTTTGGACTTTTTTGGACAAGAGTCTTTTTTCATATTCTAGAATATTGTTGAATGAAATGTATAAATTAATGTTAATGGCGTGGAATATTTATTGAATATAATGCATAAGATCATTACCGGACTATTCTTATTTGATTTCAGTCCCTTGTGTAACTGGATTGCACGGATCCATATATTAACTATTCGTCGATATATTCGTTGTTAGATTCATACGTTCAAAAGCAAAATATAAATGTTTGACTTTCGTATAGTAATTCGCTAAATATAATGGTCATACATATACACACTTGTGAAAGAATTTCACTTGTGGAAGAATTGTAAACAGTAAGCTATAAACTAATCGGTGGCTAATGGTAATTTTGAACAGTTTCGGGGATATTTTTTTATAATGAACAATATCGACAAGAAAACAAGAAAAAGAAAAAGAAGTTCCTAGAAATCCGTTTATATCATCTTTTTATGTCCCATCTAAAAAAAGGCATTAATTCGTAGTTTACCAAGAATACAGAGATATATGCAAACTTTGGGCCTGATCACGAATATCACTGCCACGTACGCTGGCACGTCATGCACACTTCACTTAATCTTTTTGTGTCTATCATCATTGTCACGGACAGTTGCGTGTAAAAATGAACTCCGTGAAGTGAAAGTATTCATTCCCGTTTATAAGAGTCATGTTGGTTGCATAATGTCGGGTGTTTGAACGTTGTGTCGGTTGCATAATTTCGGACGTTTAAACGTTATGCAGGTAAAATCAACACAGCGTATGAGATAATATTCCATTTAATTAATCGTATGTTTTAGAATGACAAGTTTGCGATTATACCTAGCTAGTTTGCTGAAACAAATGCTGGCTCAAAGATGAGGAGGAATACTTGGTTGCTCGGGAATAATGTAGTTGTTGAACATATAGGAATGTAATTTTACGCTAGAGATAAAACATGACTATTATGTTTAATAATCGAAATCTCGCATACTCTTGTACTTAGCTCTGTCTTACTCGTTTGAATAGTGAGAAATATTTAGAATCATTTTTTATGAACCGTTTCTACAATTCTGATGAATAATAATATCTTCTATATCTCAGAACAAACTCGAATTTATCCACCTCACGATCAGTATAATATGGGCTACTCCCATATGGGATTCTGAAGTTCAATCCTCTTATCCTTCCCATTCTCGTGTAATTTGATACACAGCTGAAAATATCTATAACGTAAAAAGTTATAACTATCCTCCTGATTCTGGTCTGGTCTGCCAATTGTGAATGTTTGAATTACAAAAACTAACACTGCAATGTGGGAAAACCTTTACAGTTATTATTTTATATTCAAAATATCAACAAATCAATATTATACATAATCAAACATAATGATCGTATTTGGGCCAGTGGCCTCCATTGCCATTTTATGGTATTGCAACTCTCCCTTAGTCTAATCCTAAAAACCGAAATTTCTGTTCATTCAGGACAATCGGAAGTAGACCTTCGCCATGTTTCAATGGACCTACGGGAGCTACATTTTTAATCCTTAATTACACCCCATAGCGCATTTACGGAATCCAAATAAACAAATTTACGTCCTCTGGATATGTCAGAATTTCGTTCTAAAAAGGCCACCATGCAGGTAAATTGCTGTTTGTTTATCTTTTGTTTCTTAAACAAGACAAGACAATATTCAAAATGTTAGCAAAAAACAGGAAGTGGGTTATATCTATGGTATAACCGCAAGGGTGACGTAGGACTATCGTTGATTTAGAGATCATTTGTTTGAAGTTGAATCTGAATTCATTCTGAATGAATGAATATTTGGAGAACTTCGAAAACGAGAGCGTTACGTTGGAGGCACAAGGTTTTATGCATCCAATATTGGATACGGAAATATCCTACTGATGGGGAAGAATAATCTTCAGAAGCTATCCTGTTAATTGCGATTGATTGAAAAATCACAAAACCAAATGTATTTGGTCACAGTGTTACATGGATAGAAAACATTAAAATAAACTCTTTCACATGAATGTAATTTTAAATTCCCAGAGGAACTGGCAGATTATTTTCAGTAACGATTAGATATTTCCACATTTTCCTCGATACTGGAAGCCCACCAGTGGTTTATGCTAACTCGATAACCATCTGTTAATAGCACTTGATTGAATCATATTTGGTCACAGTGTTACATGGATAGAAAACATTCAAATAAACTCTCTCACATGAATGTATTTTTAAATTCCTAGAGGAACTGGCAGATTATTTTCCGGATCTTGCTCGATGCTGAACGGCATCCAAACGGAAAGAATTCCGTGCGTGTATGTGTATGTGTAGCTGCTGCTTCGATGGTCACCTTCTCTTCTCCTGAAGGATCGGCTTCTCTGTGCTCCCTTACAGTTTCAAACAAACTGCTTGCGTTTCAGGGCAGATCTCGATCCTTCGTCGACCAACACCCTCAGCAACGATGTTGTCTTGTCGATGTCCTCACGAAAAATGAATGCGTCTCACCACCAGAATATCGCTTAAGTATGCTTTTTGTGCGTGATTGAATCGAGAGAAGGCGTGGTTTACGATGGCAATTTGAAAGGCAAACTAGAGGGGAATGAACTCTCTGGGCTCGGAACTTTCGGCGACTGAGCAATAATCGATTGCGGGCGCATACAATATTGGATACGGAAATATCCTACTGATGGAGAAGAATAATCTTCAGAAGCTATCCTGTTAATTGCGATTGATTGAAAAATCACAAAACCAAATGTATTTGATCACAGTGTTACATGGATAGAAAACATTAAAATAAACTCTTTCACATGAATGTAATTTTAAATTCCCAGAGGAACTGGCAGATTATTTTCAGTAACGATTAGATATTTCCACATTTTCCTCGATACTGGAAGCCCACCAGTGGTTTATGCTAACTCGATAACCATCTGTTAATAGCACTTGATTGAAACATATTTGGTCACAGTGTTACATGGATAGAAAACATTCAAATAAACTCTTTCACCTTAATGTATTTTTAAATTCCTAGAGGAACTGGCAGATTATTTTCCGGATCTTGCTCGATGCTGAACGGCATCCAAACGGAAAGAATTCCGTGCGTGTATGTGTATGTGTAGCAGCTGCTTCGATGGTCACCTTCTCTTCTCCTGAAGGATCGGCTTCTCTGTGCTCCCTTACAGTTTCAAACAAACTGCTTGCGTTTCAGGGCAGATCTCGATCCTTCGTCGACCAACACCCTCAGCAACGATGTTGTCTTGTCGATGTCCTCACGAAAAATGAATGCGTCTCACCACCAGAATATCGCTTAAGTATGCTTTTTGTGCGTGATTGAATCGAGAGAAGGCGTGGTTTACGATGGCAATTTGGAAGGCAATTTTACGATGGCAATTTGGGGAATGAACTTTCTGAGCTCGGAACTTTCGGCGACTGAGCAATAATCGATTGTGGGCGCATACAATATTGGATACGGAAATATCCTACTGATGGGGAAGAATAATCTTCAGAAGCTATCCTGTTAATTGCGATTGATTGAAAAATCACAAAACCAAATGTATTTGGTCACAGTGTTACATGGATAGAAAACATTAAAATAAACTTTTTCACGTGAATGTAATTTTAAATTCCCACAGGAACTGGCAAATTATTATCCGGATCTTTCTTGATGCTGAATGGCATCCAAACGGAAAGAATTCTGCACGTGTATGTGTGTGTGTGTGTGTGTAGCGGCTGCTTCGAGATCTTCCCGGGGAACCGTTTGTGGTATCACTCTCCTCCTAATGGATTCCCTTCTGGCCTGAGGTGCACAAACAGGCTCTTGGTGACACCGTTCATCCGCGCTTTCATGATAAATGAAGAGCTTCACCACAACAGCGACAACATGCTCCAATCGCTGTTCAATTAGAACTGAGTGGATTTCCGATCGGCGCTCGCTTATATACCGATTGGTGATTTCAATAGCCTGTTTTGAAAGCAAATTTAAGACTATTGAAACAAGTTTTTGGATCAGAAAGTAACAAGTATAGAACGCGTAGACATTTTATCTTTCGAATGAAGTGTTTATCATACCATTTCGTTCAGCTGTTTAGGAGCTATTAACACTCAAAATCTCGGTCTCCGGCGTAACGCTTTCGTTTTCGAAACTTTGGTTTTACACCCCGGTATAGAAATGAAAGACGTAGTCCTACGTCAAAAGCTAAATAAATACGAAATTAAACTTACTCCATTCCACGTGAAATGTAAAAAATATGTTTGTTTCGAGCATGTTGTTATGCTATGTTCTGATTCTTACTCCAATGAAACCACAATCGATTAATATGTTTTTATATTGTTTTATAGCTCTTTATACTTTCATGAATCATATTCAGTTGCTTACTTTTAATTAATAACAGTAAAAAATTCGAATTTCGTTATTTGTGTTGGAGTATCAAAAATTACTCTGTTTTGAGGAGGCTGAATTAGGTGACTATTAAAACATAATAAAGACAAAGAAAACATATTTTTTTGAGTTTTTTTCATTTAATCATACCCCCTTCTTCAAATAAATGCCAATAAAGCCTGAAAAATACCCAATGGC
The DNA here is from genome assembly GCF_029784135.1 of Toxorhynchites rutilus septentrionalis. Taxonomy (NCBI): domain Eukaryota; kingdom Metazoa; phylum Arthropoda; class Insecta; order Diptera; family Culicidae; genus Toxorhynchites; species Toxorhynchites rutilus. The sequence goes on along the minus strand of NC_073744.1, from coordinate 30,112,538 downwards.
AACATTACAGAGAAGTTCAATTTTCGGTCTGTGACACCGTGCGCGAGTATACGTGTTATGATTTTGCACGCGAGTACAGGAGGGTTAAATTCGACAATTGGATTGGTTTTATTCATCACGGCGTTTCCGCCATATATGAGCCACACCACAACAGAGAGCTCCGAGGCCGGACGATTTCGCTGCCCCTACTGTGGTGTTTTTGTTGATGTTATTGTTTATCCTGTACTTGTCGCCGTCGTCGTTGTTGACTACTGCCGGGCCAAAACAAGAGTACGATGACGTTTGGGTTCTCACGGACGCGGTTAGGATCGCACGCTCGTGGGGCACAGTGCGACCGGCATCGATTCGATTTTGTCCTGTTTTTGTGGTCCATTCACTCCCTCTCTCTCTCGGTGTGCTTCGTACGTTTCGAATCTCTTCTGTTCCACCTTCGCTCGGAGTAAATATTTCTCTCGGCTCAACCGAGACAATATCCATACACACGTTATAGCCACAAAGCAATAGTGGCGGTGTTTGCTTTGGCCATAGCTACCGAGGAGCTGCCGCAGTTTTCCGCAAACTTCCGAGTGTGTTACATGTGTGTTTGCTGCTGCTGGCCAATCCAGCAACATCTGCATCCCAACTCGGTACGGACAGTTGTCCAGTTCAAGTATTGGGCAAATATTGTGATTTTAAAATTTCCGCGATGTATCCAAATTCTGTGTTCTAATCGTGAAAAAGCATTTGTTTTTGGATCTGGTATATCCTGATAGACCAGTACAAAAAATTTTCAAGCCATTGCCGAATTTGGCACAATATAGTGTATACAGAAAAAAAGAAGTGCAGAGATCATATCAAAACAAGAGAACTGCATGACACCGTTTCGACATACACACACAGTCCTCTGCAAAAGCGCTGGAAAAATCAATGCGATAACATCCTGTGTCAACTGTGAGAAATGCAGTAAAACACCACGACAGGAGATGCGTGCGTCGTGTGAGCGGAGAAAAAATCGATATCTTTAAACGGGGGTATATCAACAAGCAGCATCCGGAGCAGGAGAAGCGCGGCCCGAGAAGAACACATGTGTATAATTTTCATCCTATCTCGGCAGGATTGAGTCGCTCTTCAAGGCTGTTCGTACGAATACAGCCGATCATATCACAGCTACCAATCAAAACCTTCCAAATCAACTCATCCCAAATAGCAGCCGAGTGTTGAAAAAGTTAACCGGGTAAAAATTGTATAAAAGTGATCGGAAAAATTAAAGAGCGCAGTGCGTGAATGAACAAGAAAACGTCGAGAAAGAAGCAGTGAAAGTCAAGGCTGCCGAAAACATTTGCCAGGACAGAGCAGAAGCCACGAGTAATCCACCGGAGGTGAACAGCACGGTAACTTCACCCTTCAATTGCTAGCACGGTGCTCCGGTACAATTGACGAGGACTCATCTGTTTGGAGGTTGGTTTTGTAATGATATTCATGTTTTATTCATTAGATGCGTATGATCAAAAAAAATAAAGGAAACGCAACAAGAAAAGGTTGTTATGAAATCGTAAACTCTACTCATGAAAATGCATCCGCTGTCGGTGAAAAGAGCTTTCCGTGGGCTTTCGCTCCGCAGCGGAGGATAATATTTTATGACATATGTCTCAGCGGAGACAGCGTAATGATGTTTGTTATGTTGTTCGGTTTGGTCTTCACCTTGCAATGTAATGCGAACGTGGGGTGTTACTCAATGCCTAGTCTGGATAATGCACCGGCACACAGTCGGTCATTTAATTGCTGATGCGATAATGCGATCGGTAACTTCACAAGAGCTCGTGACCACGTTGGTTGTCATAGTGTGGTAATTTTCATATGGAATATTGATCCCATACAGAGTAAAGTGCGATACACATACAACGCCACCGTCACAGCTCCGTCAACTATTCTCTTGGAACAGCTGACCAAATAGTTCAGGGATAAAAACGGGACACGTAAACAAAAAAAAAATATTTATTTGATTTTTATATTTTTTTTATACTTTTGACAAAGGACTATGTCTTTGATTTCTATATAGGGAGGTCACTCTACGAAAAATGTAACGATTCATGAGGAGTTTCCGAACGCATATTACTCAAAATTTTTATTGTAACATATGTTGTGTTATGTGCCATTAGACAGGATATTTATCCGGCAATGTTTTTGCTTCAAGCATGCATGAACAGTGAATATAGTAAAAAAAAAAGTTAACAATTTGACGATTAAAATGGGTATGTTTTCTCTCGATTGCGCTAACCATTCGCTTTCCTCCGCGACGCAACGAACAATCTTTTGCCTAAATTCGGGCGTTGGCTCACAATGTGAGTTGATGCGTATAATGAATTATTCTTCATTTACCAAAAATAGGCATTTATCAGTTATTGTATTGTATGTTGCCCAAAGAAAGTTTACCTGTTATAGCAAGACTTCATAAAGCCCTTTCTAAGGATCACACCAACGGACTTGGTAGTCTTAAAAAAGGAAATGGTCAATATACAACCGATTCCCAGGAAACACTTAGTATCATGATGGAAACACACATCCCAGGCTCAATCCAATTGATTTCCGGACACGCACAGGTCTTCAATACAGCTTAATCTTGTCTAATCAGAGACGAGAATAGAGCTAATGAATTGGCTAGGGCGGTCTTCACGAAGTCAAGGGTTGAGTGGGCAGTGGATTCCTTGAAGCCCTTTAAATCTCCAGGACCAGACGGGATTTATCCGGTGCTGTTACAAAAAAGCAAGGATATCACTGTCCCTCTTCTAACGGAGATGTTTGGAGCTAGTATGGTACTAATCTATATTCCTAGTAAATGGCGAGAAGTCCGGGTTATATTAGAATCGTTTGTTTGAGAAACCCCATAAACGCCACTTTTATCAAAATTTACTTTTTGGCAGATTTTGAGTCCTTGAGGATACCTACACCGACTATCAAAATTTCAGAAAAAGTTAGTTCTACGAACCCCCTTAAATTGGTGTTGCAAATAGTCGTTTGTTTGAGAAACCCTATAAGTCCATGTTTCCAATTATTATCATGGGCGTCGTTGAGATAGGTATACAATCTCATTCTTTGTTTACATCTGATGTTATAAGAAGCTTGCGCAACTTAACTCAATAGAAATGTCTTCCGACTCGGATTATGTCCCAGACACGACCCTGAAACGGAAGCGTGGATTTCGGCGGACAGCAGAATACAAAGCGGAAATTATAAAAAGGGCAAGAGTACAAGGAACGGCATACAAAAATTGAAAGGGAGTGGATGTGTCAGGTGTAATAGGGGAAGCGGATTGCAACTGCAGGTAGGTTAGATTGGATGAAAATTAGTGAGGGTAGTCGTAATTAAACAATCTTATAATCTAGATGCACCAACAACTGTTGCAGCCTCATTCCGGAAACTGACAAGCAGCGCATTTTTCGGGAATTTCGAAGCTTGAAATATAAAAATGAACAGGACTGCTACTTGCAACACTTGATAGATCTCAAACCAATAAAGCGTCATCGAAAGAGGATTAGCCAGGATGAGTCAGGTAGACCTTCCAGAGGAAACACTTATGGATACAATGTTTCTACATTACTCAAAAAAGTCAGTGTGTGCCGAGATGCTTTTGAAATCCTTCACGGTATTACACCTGAAAGAGTTCGAAGATTGCGCTTGCTGTTGGCAAAAGGCAAGGTTCCAAACGATTTGAGAGGCAAATCATCTCCCGGAAACTCCAAACCGGGAATTGTAATCGACCCAGTTAAACAACACATATCCTCGTTTCCGGTAAAAATATCTCACTACACATCGGTCGAGAAACATTATTTAAGTGAGAAGCTTGATTTCACAATAATGTTCAATATGTTCCAAGAGAAACATCCAAATACAAAACTGGGCTACTCGTTTTACAGAAAAATTTTCAAGCAACATTTTAATTTATCGTTCGGTCGCCCTCAAGTGGATACATGTTGTACGTGTGAAGCACTTAACGTTGAAATCAAGAATCCGATACAGAATGAAACAGCCAAACAAGCAGCTATTAATATAAAAGCTGTACATCTACGCCGAGCCAAGGTATTTTCTTCCCTTATGAGGGAACTTGGCGAACAATCCGATGACAGCGTTGCAGTTATTGCCATGGATTATATGCAAACCTTGCATTTGCCTAATACTCCCGCCCAGGATGCGTTTTATTTGAGACAGCTTACGGTAAATGTTTTCGGTATACACAATTTAAAGGATGGTACTGGTAAATTTTTTTTGTACACCGAAGGAGACGGCACCAAGGGCCCAAACGAAGTGTGCTCATTTTTGATGCAGTACATCACAGAGAATCTGGAAAACGCTCCACATATTTTCCGATTCATGCGCAGCTCAAAACAAAAATAACACGTTGGTGAGGATGTGTTCAGCTTTGGTCACCCTGGGGAAATTTGAATCCGTTGATCAATATTTCCCGATTAGAGGACATTCTTTCCTGCCATGCGACAGAGACTTCGCAGTCTTAAAGAAGAAGATCGTGTCTACACAGTACAGCAGTATGCAGATCTTATCAAATCAGCTTCCAAGAACGATAGATTTGAGGTGGAAATCGTTGAGGCAAAGAATATTGTAGACTCCAAATCCTGGTGGCCATTACACTACAAGAAAACGCCTATTTCGTTAGAAAGTAGTGGTCGGCAAACCGCAAAGGACCATCGGTCCATCGGACCACTTCAAGGTTTCGCAGTTCAACCAGTTTTCTCACTCGAAAGGATTCGAGGACCTGGTGGTGGCAAGAAATCATATACGTGACACCAACAGTAGTACTTTTCGGCTTTTACAATCTGAACCGGAACAATTAAGTCTCCCTGCCAATTCTGCATATCCATTTAAACCATTTAAATTTTGTTTGCAAATAAATTTTATTATTATATGGCTCATATCCTTATTTTCAACAGCTGCAAAAAAACTATTTTGAATATAACATGACTGTAGAATCAGGGGCTCAACAGCGCTAATGCTAAGCAGGTCGGTTTTCCAAGCCGGAGGTTGAGGATGATTCGAATCCGGCACTATTTTTTTGGTTGGAAATTCCTTCAGCAGCCCTGTAGTATTAGCGGGTATTGCTGTGCTTGCCATTTGAATGCTTTGAAAAGACTAAAAAAGCTTTGAAAAGGCACACACTAAGAACTGTGGAAGTCCTCAAAGTACACTAAACTGAGTGGCAGACAAAGCCCCGTAGAACTATGTACTTTTTATACATAACGTAACGCAAAAAGTATTTCAAAATAACCTATATCTCACTCCATAACGTATTTTTGTATTCCTTATGCATTGAAAGTAATGTGAGCTTAATTAATACTTGTTCAATCACCAGTCAAACGCGCCCTACTTACTGTTACTCCTTCAGTGCAGAACATAATATATCATTAACCCCATTCTTACTTAGTATGAACATTATGAAATACATGGAATCGAATTGAATCACTTCAAAACCGCTAAATATACCGCTAATTTCTCGTTTGTTTGAGAAACCCCAAAAGTCTACCAACTTCGAAGCGTTATATTTTGAGTTTAACCTGTTATATTGATATAAATAATATCAAAAATAATATGTTTTGGGTCTAATAATCGAACTTCATACCAACAAATTGGAGGACCAGGTCAAAATTTTGAGAAAAACAGTTTTTTGTCGTTTTCTCGCATGTGCGTCTTATGGGGTTTCTCAAACAAACGATTCATTTATTCCTAAGGCTGGCAAACGTGACAGGGCAACTTCCAAAGCGAATAGACCAATTAGTCTAACATCTGTCATCTTAAAAATGATGGAAAAGGTCATTCATATTCGAACAGGAGACCATTGAACAAATTTCAATTTGTCTACCAAGCAAATAAATCAATTGAAACAGCGCTTCACACGTTAATTTCGAAAATAGAGAAGTCTTTTGATGCTAAAGAAATCTCACTAGCAGCTTTTCTTGCTATTGAGGGAGCATTTGACAATGCATCCTACAACTCTATGAATAAAGCTATGAAAAAATGTAGTTTTGACATGTGCATCTCCAAGGTGGATACATGCTATGCTAATCAACTGACTAATAACAGCTAAATTAGGAGGATCTACTCTAACAACGAAACCAACCAGCGGTTGCCCTCAAGGAGGAGTTCTGTCTCCTCTGTTGTGGTCTCTAGTGGTCGACGATCTTCTTATTAACCTAGCTAATTTAGGATACGAAGTCATTGGTTTTCCTGATGACATAATCATCTTAGTGAGGGGTAAATGTAAGTATACTATTTCCAATAGAATGCAAATAGCCCTTAACTACACACTCGAATGGTGCAACTTGGAAGGACTTAGTGTTAATCCTTCAAAAACAGTAATTATTCCATTTACCAGAAAAAGAAAGATTCGACCTCTCATATTGGGAGGTGTGAAATTGGAGCTTTCAAAACGAACCAAATATTTAGGTGTCATGCTTGATCAAAAACTAAATTGGAACGACCAACTGGAGTATGCAATATCTAAAGCCCAGACTGCGCTCTGGAGTTGGAGTAGTATATTCGGGAAAAACTGGAGACTAAAACCGAGAATTATTCACTGGATTTACTCGGCAATTGTGAGACCCAGACTAACATATGCTTCGCTAGTGTGGTGGCCTAAAACTACACAAATATCAGCTCAAAAAAGCTCAGAAAGCTCAAAAAAGCACGATAAACTACAACGTGTGGCATGCTTATCAATAACTGGAGCAATACCCAGCGCACCTTCCAAAGCCCTAGATACTCTATTATACCTTCTACCCTTGCACCAATATGTGCAACTTGAAGCGGAAAAAGGTGCTCTTAGGCTGAAACGTATAAAACATTTTCTAGAAGTCGATCTCACAGGGCATTTACAAATCCTGAAAGATTTTCAACTGAACACTATAGTAAGCATGAATGAAGACTGGATGGAAACAAAGGCTAACTTCAGTGTTCCCTTCAAAGTGATTGAATTCAATCGCAACGAACGGGAAGAAGGTGGTCCCAAAACTCGTCCAGGATCAGGAAATATTTGTTTGACTAGAAAATACAGGTATGCCAATATCTGTATCTTCTCAGATAGCCAAGTAGCTCTTAATGCAGTAAAAGCATACACATGTCAGTCAAAGCTAGTTTGGGAATGTATTTTATCATTAAAACAACTAGCTGCTACTAACGAAGTTAACCTATACTGGGTGCCTGGTCACTGCGGTATAGAAGGTAATGAAAAAATCGATCTCTTAGCAAGATTAGGATCTACAACTAAATTCGTGGGGCCTGAGCCATTTTGTGGATTATCAACATCATGCATGAAATCTGAGCTCAAAACCTGGGAAATATCAATGATTGAAGCCCACTGGAGGGCTCTATACACACCAAGACAATCCAAATTATTCATTACACCTTGTAACAGAATAACACGCAACCTACTCAGCTTAAATAAGGCAGATTTGAGTACATTAACCGGTCTATTGACCGGACACTGTCCGAGCAGGTATCACCTTAAAAAAATCGGAAAACTGGCAGATGATAACTGTCGTTTCTGCAATTTCGAAGCTGAGACTTCGGAACATTTACTGTGTCAATGCAGTACACTAATTAAGCGAAGACGGCGAATTCTTGGAAAGGGCATTCTTATGCCTAACGAGATTTGGTCTGCTGAACCAAAACAGGTAAGGAACTTCATAAAGGAAGTCATACCTTCGTGGGGGGATATGCAAAGTCTTGGTGCGACTATCACTTATTCCCTGAGTGATGGAACGAACAGACACTGCATGCATAGCAAACTGGAGTGCACTACAATAGATCAAACTAATCGTCGCAGTGGTACAATGCTCCTACAGAAGAAGAAGTATGTTGCCCAATCAATTCGTGCTCAATTCACGTTTTTATCGTGTAGGTCTTGCTACTAACAATTTATGTAGGGGAAATGGGGGGAATTTGGACCCCCTAAGCAAATCGCCTAATATTTCCAAACCAATACGGTCTAAATAAAAAGTGACACATTGTATACTGAGCTGCACTTGTTTCCTCTCAATCAATAATGTTTAACACGTTGAATTCCATGTTAGTCACCGATGACTGACACTGAGTTTTCGCTCAGACTGCATCAGTCACCGGTGATATGATAATAAAGGTGACTAATATAAGCATATAAGCTTATATGCATTCCCTTTCATACAAAAATACCTTCCACTACGATAAGAAATGATGGCCCTGATACGTTTAATTACGTGTTAATCTTTAAATCAAGCTTCAAATTACCAAATATATCATAAAATAAAAGAGATGATTGTTGGACATTAAAACTTGACGTGGGATGATTTAGTTCAGTGTGTGTTTCATCGAAAAAAACATACTTATGTTTATGTAAAGTATTTTGGGAGGATGTTACAATCATTAACAGTGTTATGGGATCAATACCAGGTATCTTCGCCAGATTCCAGACCATCTCGAATACTGCATATATCTTTTCACTGTTGTTCGAGCATTTTCAAACACTTTCGATGCTTGGTCAAAGAAAATCCGTTCTTGATGGCCTGCGTTGCTCTTTCAAGCTCCTCCTTCTTCCAACGTTCCAACAATCAATTAGACCAAAGAATAGCGTCAAACCCGTAGGACCAATTCACCCCACACAACATGCAAAAATTAAAATGCAATTAATTTCATTTATTGTTATCAAACTGACAGTTTCGCTGCATCAAATTGGTCTTTTTCTGTAGGCGAACAGAACTTTACTGCACAATACACGAAAAGTTTGTTTAATCAGTGGGAAAAACCTTAAAACCACGATCGGAAAACTCACATTTCTTGACAATCAAAGTGCTTGTTGTGTTCATGCTACCGTTTCCTTCCACCTGTCGAAGTTTTTTTTACGTTAGGTACATACCTGAGAGAGAGGAGCCAGCTGAATGACAGATAGTTTGTTTTCTTCTTATTCTTTTTACGAATTCTCATCAAGAAAATTCAAATCGGACAATTTCAATCAAGCAAGTTGTTGTCATTCATTTATAAGAAAAGTGATGAAACTTGACGTGAACTTTTGTTTGTGAGATCATTTGTGCGTTTTTATCCGCGATTTTATTTTTGACTTAGGACTACGCCTAACAGGAATATATGGGGGATAAAAATTTGAGCACTTACATGATCAGGAAATAATAAAATATGTACCAGGTCAGCCCACATCATGACTTCCAGCAGCATCGGCTCATTCGAACAAGTTTTTTTTTTACTTTTGATAATTCCGATATAGTTGTCTAAAAGAACTATTTCGATGATTTCTAAAAAATATCCGAAATAAGAAGTAAACTGATTTTTATGATTTGCTTACCGGTGGAGTTCTTGTGTGAATTAATGGGTGTTTTGCGCTCATTTGTGACTTTTTCCGATCGTTCATTCAATTTTCGTGAATTCTTTCATTCTTTAACTGGTTCCAGTTTGATTTATTGCTGCAAGCTCGGTGAATCGATTTTTGCAATGTGAGCCATAATTGTATATTCTCCGATACAATTTGAATATGCAGCGTATGTGGAATATACAAAATAAGCGCTAATCTCCCAATGAAAAGAGTCAACATTGATTTCTCCCAGGTGCATTTTGAGGGAATTTTGTTTGTGTCCGATGGAAATAAGAATAGGTTCCATCAAAATGATGCTGTGTCTGCATTCTAAATAAGCACTCTGCCCTTCCTCACAATACCCACTTCCCGTTTGTTTTTCTCAAGATTCATTGTACCCCTTATAAGTTCTCGAAAGATGTAATTTTACGTTGATCGCACTTGATCGAAGAAATTACGAAAAGAATGTATTTGAGCGCAGTATTTGATATACTCTTTCTGAAAAGAACTGGATTTGATTTGCTGAAAACACTCTCGTGTTGTGCGTTATGTGTGGCGACGGTAGTTTTTAACGAAGCTGCTTCTGATTTCTATGGCTTCGGCTTGTATGCAGCGATGCTCGAGGATTTGTTTGACTTTTGCTTCCGGGCAGCCACACCAGCTCGATGCTGACGCTTTCTTGGTCGCCTTCTTAGCGATACTATTCTTCTCTTCGGTGGACTCCTTTTTGGCGAACACGATGCTCCAGTGCCCTTCATTTGCACAAACATGCTCATGGTGGTGACTCCATTCATCAGGATTTCGGAGCTGCTACCTGCTTATATACAGATTTTTGTGATTTCAATAGCTTGCTTTCAAAGCAATTTTTGAGCTTTGGAAACAAATTTTTGGATCAATAAGTAACACACATATAACACGTAGATATTTTTTCTTTCGAATGAAGCGGTTATCATACCATTTCTTTCAACCGGCAGGTATTATTGCTCAAAATTATGTTTCTCCAATGTAACACTCTCGTTCTCGAAGCTTTGAACTTACACCCCGGTATAGAAATGAAAGATGTAGTCCGACGTCAACATTATTTTCTTATAAAATGTCTTGCGAAAAAATATCATGTTAAAATTTTCTACATATTCCAATACTTCCCCTTGGTTCACCGTGACTGGTTCGCGCTGACATAAGGGCGATCACAACAAACGCGAGCTGGCTCCTCTCTCTCAGGTACATACGGTTCAGCAATAGAAGGAGATGACATTATAAAAAATTCAAGTTGAGTCGTACTTTCTGAGATGAAGTGGTGGTCCAAATCACCCCGTATGTCCAACTCACCCCGTGTTACCCTTATTGTGGTCCAGGGTGTCATAATATCGAGCATGTTGTTCGGTTATGCAAAAGAATGCAATTAATGAATTTAACTGACTGCTGATTTAGATGATCGAAAGGGTATACTCAAGCATACCATATTATGATAGCTTGAATAGTCGCGATCTTAATGTTATGCTTCCCATATATGGCTTCCTAAGAAACCCGCTTCACTTCCTCGAATGCACATGTCGACGAAGGAGAAAATGCTATTTTTATCTGTAATTTATTTCTGTAGTCATAGATTTTTTTGATTTAGGCTTATATTTATATAGATCTTAACTATTTAATTTTGTGTTTAAAAATGATACATGACGACTCTTTGTCTTCTTCTACATAATTGAATAAACAGAAGAAAGGGTAGTAATGGCTTTAATGGTATTTTGTGTACGTTTTTGAACAGAATGTGGTTCCGGATTCTACCACGTTATCTCATCAAATGCGTTAAAAGATGCAAGTTCATACAGGAAACGGTGTTTTTCAGGGCTTCCATTTAATGTACCAAAAGAGAAAAAAATATAGGAGGTTGTGTCCAAGATGCGACCGCGTTGTTGACGTAGAACTACGCTGTTATTTTATATAAGTCGCTTGTTTATACCTTCGGATATTATTCTATAATGTTGTGAAATTTTAGAAACAACTGCTTAGTAGAATAATCTCTGAAATGATTTTTTCATTGTAGAATCAGTTGACGATAATTGATTGATGATTCATTCTTGCCTTCGCAAAACAATCGTATGTCGCAGTCTATTTCATGTCAATGCATTGAAAATTTAGCTCGAAGGCTATTTCGGTGACCTTTTTCGAAATTGACATAGACTCGGCTACAGTCGATTATATACATGTTGCACCAGCACCATTATTCCATATCTCATAACTACATCAATATATCTTTGGCACCGCATGTAAACAACAACAATGACAACACTTGCAAGTATCAAATATCATGCTACATGTCATTTAGTATTGCCTCAAAGGAATCGCACCTCTAGATATCGTTCGTACAAACTAAGCGTAAACCAAGCGCCAAAAAAGCATTCACCATAGCATGCATACAGAGCCATACATTGGTGGCTTGAAACTAGTAGCAATATAAACATTTCACATCATTTTGCGCTATTCTCAAAAGAAACGCTTCTGTTAATATTACTGGCCTCGAAAAGAGTTGCATTACTTTCTCATGCTCGAGAGAAGCGCAGCTGTCACCCTTAGTGGAGGAAGTTTTGCTACTGGCAAGCAAAACCTAATCACATACAAAATTCCAGAACATTTACTTTCTTGATGACTAAACAAGAGAAATAAACTCTTTTTGTTAATAACAACCTCGATCAGCGTCAAATCGCCTTCAATGAATTTTATTCTTTAGTCCGTAAAAATACCATCGCTAATTGGCAACGCAAATGGAATGAAGATGAATTGGGCCGGTGGTTTCACTCAATTTCCCCTAAGGTTAGCCTCAAACCGTGGTTCAAAAGTCTGGACTTGAGTCGGGACTTTATTCGCACCTTCTCCCGACTCATGTCCAATCACTGTTCGTTAGATGCGCTACTCTTTCGTTTCAATCTTGCCAGTAGCAATCTCTGTGTTTGTGGCCAAGGTTACCACGACATCGAGCACGTTGTTTGGTCGTGCGAGGTGTATCTTGTTGCCAGATCGAATTTAGAAAACTCCCTTCGGACCCGAGGTAGACAGCCCAATGTACCGGTGAGAGATGTGTTGGCTCGGTTAGACCTCGATTACATGTCCCTAATATATGATTTCCTTAAAACTATCGATCTTCGTGTGTGATTGTCCGTACACCCTTATCCTCTCCTTTTTTTTTTTCCTTCGCGAGCGACTGTTTCCCTTCTGACTAACTATAGAATAAGCTGAAATGTATAAACATAGTAGATATAATAATAGATTTAAGAATTGAGTATGATGAGCGTGAGTGTGAATGCGAGTGTGAACATTGTACAATATCATTATATCCCCTCCTTTTCCAAAAGAAACTATGTCACCCTTCTAATCTCGAGTCGACCGCGAGTGATCGGTTTCCTACTTTATTAACCCTAGATTTAAGGAAACATGCTATATATATACTAATAAAAGTATAGCTAAGAGTTCGGCTCCTTTAAACCTATGTAACTGAGCCTGTAAAAAAAAATGACTTAAAAAAAACAACCTCGAAAACAGTACCAATACTTCATTATAATCAATATTAGCGCAAATGCAATCCTAGTTGAAGGAAGTTTTGCGACTGGCACGCAAACCCAAATAAAAAAAAAATTTTTTTTTGGTGCACAACCTTAACGTCTGCTTCGCCATAACGTCAGTTTAATGCATTGATGCATTCTCAAAGGCACCAACGAAGCCCTTATGAAGACGGAAAATAAACAACTGCTTGGAAAAAGACTGAATTATGCCACACAGCTTGTACTCTGCTGTAACACCCATCGATGCGAATTCGCTGATGAGTTTGTCAAGAGCGACCGCCTTCACCACCAGCGGGAGGAGCTTGATTTTGGTTGCTGCTTGGGTAACGGCGTTTACATTTTCGACCGACGCGCCGAAATCGCCCACTTCGCTGTTGTTCGGTGCGGTGTCACATTTACGAAGGCTCGGTTCAGTGCGAGCGCTTTTCACTGCACCAACACCGCGTGCATCATTAGATGACGCTTACCTCGAAATTTTATTGCCCCTGGCAATGCGTTCGTTTTTTTGCAGGGCTCGAGCCTGCCTTCCTCTTCTTCTTGCTCATCGCACACTACGCGAAGCGTCCAATTTATGACGCGGAAAGAAGAACACACGATACGAATATATTCCCCTTCATTCTTCTTCTTTTCCTTTGTTCATGAAGACTTCAAATCCTACGATTTCCCCTCCGTTGGTCGTCGATAAGTTGCTCGTTATTGATATCTCTGTTCGGGAAAGCACTCAAATGGACAAAACAAATGTATGGGAAAATAGAAACACTAAAAGTTTTCATGAATTTTAACCATTTACTAACCAGGGTATTCTATTGTATGGCATATTAAACAAATCTTACGGAATTTCCGATTCGTTTAGTATGTGAATCGCCAAAATCCGTTCGCGGCAAAAATAGTTATTAACGTTAACTTTATTTCATAAAAACGTGACCTGTTTTCTGATTTGACACCCTTAATGAAAGACGTAGTTCTACGTCAAAAATTACTGATTTTGAACAATGAAAAAACTCAATTCAAATGCAATTACTACACACAATCACAGTCCTATGTCAAGATCCCGTCCGTGCCCCTAGGCTCAGACCCATCATCTTTTTTTTTTAACTTTACACTTGCTTACATTTCACATTTTACATTGAATTGAGAAAATGAATCTTTGTTTTAGTTATCTTCATCAAAGGATGGACCGTCATCATACTCGGGTTCGGGAAGATACGACATGAAATGTTTGATTGCACTGATATTTCTGAATTGCTCCGCAATGGTATAGCGCTGCGACAGTTTTCTTCTGAATAAACGTTTGTTTACCACCGGGATCATGTCAGAAGAGTACGGTAAATGAGGAAAAAAATGGAGGAAACACTACTGCTCTTTGTCAAAAAATCGAGCTTCATTCAAATCGAGTGGTCTTCATTGAGTCCCTAACTGCGAATTCTCATACACTGCAGCTCCATATTATTATTAACCGAAATCATGACAACAGCCCAATGAAACAAACAGAAAAACGCATCCATAACAAAAGCACATGCAAACCATGCATTTTTCCGGGGCTGATCTTGTTTCATTTTTAATGGGTATCGATTTTTCATGGCCATTACCACCGTCACCCGGCTATTGTACGATATGTTGTCACTAACATATACCGACAATGAGCAGTCGCGCACCCCCCTGATAGTGGTAACCAGCCCTGGTTGGATCGAAATGAAAATGTGTGCAATAAAGGGGCGTTCTGGCTGTTCCCCATTTCTTTTGAATTCAACTTTCCCGCATATGCTTTCATTTTTCTTTCTCCCTAGGGGTCGAGAAAACATTGGATTGCACGAGTCTCCACACCTCTCCCTTTCGTTCTTTATCGAATTTTGTGCATTTTTGCGTCAAGTTAATTCGAACGATTTTCGATCAGCTTAAGTTCGAGCTAATTAATTTATTAAGTGGAGTTCGGCTAATAAATTCGCAACCCCAACAATAAAACATGGGGTGTTGTAATTACCTCTATCAGATTACCACAAGTCAATTCACAAGTCATAAACTTACAATTACATAATCCTTACGGCACCAAAAACCCCAGACTGACTCACCAACCGCCTCGGCTCGGGCTCGGGAAGAAGTTCCTGCTGGAGCGAAAGAAATGATTAAAAAAAAACCATGACTAGCACAACCGTGCTATGGTTGTCTAATAACAACCGCTGGGGTTGTTTTTTGTTTATCCATCCCGTCATCGTACTCGAGGTTTTAAACTTCGAACAACAACGGCACGCGAGCGCGATAGTGTTTCCGGACGGGCACAGGTGAAATCCTCCTCCTGGGTGAAGATTCGAGAGAGGGGGTAGGGGAACCTAGGCAGGGAACACTAATTAATTAGACCAAAAGAAATAATCACATCAGAGCCGGGCTCATGGTTCCCCGACATGGCAGGTTCTCGGTTCTGCTTATGGTGGCGTTGGTATTTTAAACTTTGTTGTCATTACATTCTTTCCTCCGCGCGGGGGGTCACTTTCGTGCGAGTAACACATTAATATATTTGCAGTTAATGTGAAAAATGTTTTCGAGAAGTTTGGCCATACGCGCTGGGTCTCGGGATCAATGGTGAGAACGAAAAAGTTTCTTTACGGTGTATTTTTATATTTTCGAGTTGGCATTTCCTGTAATATGAACTTTTCTGTCCCTGAAAAGGTTGCTTCTGTTTCTCGTCGAGAAACGATTCATAAATGTGTTACGGTGGAGCAGTGCGACATCGATTGCTGTCAAAAAGATTGCGCTACAAGATAATTAAAATGATTTATTAATTCGGTCAATGAAGGATCATTGAGAAATTTTTGTGAGGAAATTTTAAAGGCAACGGAGGCTACATAATAAGCTCTACATTTATCTGCTTTGCCAATAACAGTGCTGGAACGACTTTAAAGAAGGGCATAAAAAATGTATATTGCAGTTCTGTTCCCGATGTGACCAAGACGAATGATGAAAAATGCAGTGAAGTAGATGGAAGACACATCGGATACTTTGTCAATTTGTCGGAAAAACTTTGGCGCTATACTTTACCACAAGTCCAATATTTGCAAGATGCCGAAAACCGAGGAAAATTTTA
Organism: Toxorhynchites rutilus septentrionalis; assembly: GCF_029784135.1. Taxonomy (NCBI): domain Eukaryota; kingdom Metazoa; phylum Arthropoda; class Insecta; order Diptera; family Culicidae; genus Toxorhynchites; species Toxorhynchites rutilus. The sequence continues at coordinate 30,096,580 of NC_073744.1, read as the reverse complement.
AGGCTAGTTTTCATGTGACCAGGTGTGAAATTTTCCATTTATTTGCTAAGAGCGAGAAGATATATTATTCACGCAGTATTACGCTTGTAGCGGTGGGCTTCCGCAGGGTTTTTCTTCGATAAGAATGGTATTGGTTTGATACTAAAATCTTTCTGCCACTTTCTATGAAGTAAGCTCCATCGGAAACCACATCCTTTGCTCATATTTTTGGCAATATATGGATTGCACGCTTGCAGAAGTGTGATTGTTTCGAAGCGATCCAGTTATCAATCATTTTTTTTTATTTTCTCATAAGATATGAACTGCTCTTCAGAAAGGGCCAATGCCATGGACCGGAACAAATAGTAATTTGAGGGAGCAATGTCGTGAGGGTGTGGCGGGTGAGGTAAAACCGCGCAGTTATCTCTTGTTAGATAATTCTTGAAAAATCAATAAACGCAAAAATCAAACAACGCCAGACCGCATATCATGCTGTAAAATTATCATCTCACGTTCATTCTCACGTTTCGGTCGTTAATCCTTCAGAGCTCTATTCAAACGTAATAACTGTAATCGGTACAGTTCACCAGTGATAGTTCCAGACGGCAAGTCTTGAAATTTTGTGTCTTGAAAATCTTGGTCGTCATGATTCAAATCAAAATCACTGCTTCCGAATCGTTTGAGCCACTGTTCAATGCAATGCATTGGAACTTTCGGTGAATGGCGTATTTTCCAGATCAAAATTCGACATTTTCTTCATATTTCTTCATATTCAGAAATTACCGAATTACCGTTTCTTTTCCTGATTCACCTCAATTTCCCGATTAAGATGATCTTCAAGATTTTCTGATTATTCAGTTTTTGATTTTTTGGTCACGCGTATTCTAGAGCTTGCCCCTCGGAATACATTCAAGGCGTGTGATTTGGCTTAAAAAATCTCAACCAAGTATTCATCAATGACGCTAGTTAATGCATACGTTGAGACGGCAAATGTTCCATAGGGAACGTGAACGCCATTCAAGAAGAAGAAAATGTTCATGATTTTCTGATTAATCATTTTCCGGATTCCTATGATTTTCACGATTTTCAAAGATTTTTGAGATTTTGATGATTTTCATGATTTGCATTATTTTTCTGATATTTCGGATGTTTCGAATGTGTTTCGGATGTATTCCTGAATTTTATGATATTCTTGATTTGTCAGATTTTCCTGAGTTCCGCGAATTTACGATTATTTTCGATTTTAGATTCTCGCCTTACGATTCACGATTTATGATTCATGATTTTCCGTATTTTCCTTGATCTTCTGATTTTCATAAAAATATGAAAACATATTTTGTGATTATTTGATTTATAAAAAAATCTGATTTCCATGATTATTATAGTTTTCATGATTTTCATTATATTCCTGATATTCCTTATTTTACAGATTTTACTGTTTTTTTTTCTGATTCACCTGAATTTCCAGATTAAGATGATCTTCACGATTTTCTGATTATTCAAGTTTTCTGATTTTCATGATTTTCTGGTTAACTAGTTTCTATAATTTTCATGATTTTCCGGATTTCTATGATTTCCAAGATTTTCATAAATTTCATGATTTTTATAATTTTCATGATTTTAATTATTTTCATAATTTTAATGATTTTCATGTTTTTTTATGATTTTCATTATTTTCATGATTTTCATAATTTTCATGATCTTCATGATTTGCATGATATTCTTTATATTTCTGATATTCTACTATTTTCATGATTTTTATAATTGTCACTAATTCCATTTTTTCGTGGTTTCCTTCATTTTACTGATTTTTCGGATTTTCCTTCTTTTCCTATTCCCCCCATTTTTCATGATTTGTCCATTTTCCATAATGTCCGTGATTATGGTTCTTGTGATATTCCATATTTTCATCTTTTTCGTGATTCTCATGAGTTGAAGATTTTCATGCAATTTTTGATTTTCCTGGATTTTCTGATATTCTTGATTTTTCAGATTTTCTTGAGTTCCGCGAATTTACGATTATTATTGATTTTAGATTCTCTCCTTATGATTCACGATTTATGATTTATGATTTTCCGGATTTTCCTTGATCTTCTCATTTTTTTTCTGATTTTCATAAAACTGAAAATTTTTTTTGTGGTTTTTTGATTTATTAAATTTTCTGATTTCCATGATCATTATAGTTTTCATGATTTTCATTATATTCCTAATATTCCTTATTTTACTGTTTTTTCTGATTCACCTGAATTTCATGATTAAGATGATCTTCACTATTTTCTGATTATTCAGTTTTTATGATTTTCATGATTTTCTGATTAATCAGTTTTTATAATTTTCATGATTTTCGGGATTTCTATGATTTCCACGATTTTCATAATTTCCATGATTTCTATGATTCTCGTGATTTTCATGATTTTAATTATTTTCATGATTTTCATGATTTTCATAATTTTCATGATTCAAAAACATGAATACGATTTTCATGATTTGCATGATATTCTTTATATTTCTGATATCCCACTATTTTTATGATTTTCATGGTTGTCACTATTTACATTTTTTCGTGGTTTCCCGTAATTTTCCTGATTTTTCGGATTTTCCTTCTTTTCCTAATTTCCCCATTTTTCATGATTTCTCCATTTTAAATGATTTCCGTGATTATGGTTTTTATTATATTCCAGATTTTCATCATTTTCATGCTTCTCATGAGTTGATGATTTTCATGTAATTTTTGATTTTCCTGGATTTTCTGATTTTTTTTTCTGATTCTCGATTTTTGGGATTTTTCAGAGTTCCGCGAAATTACGATTATTATCGACTTTGATTTGCGATTTTAGATTCTCGCCTTACGATCCACGATATATGATTTACGATTTTCCGGATTTTCCTTGATCTTCTGATTTTCTGATTTTCATAAAAATATGAAAAAATATTTTGTGATTATTTGATTTATAGAATTTTCTGATTTCCATGAGAACTATAAGTTTCATGATTTTCATTATACAGTCAACTCTCCCTAACTCGATATCTAAGGGACCATCGAGTTAGGGAGGTATCGAGTTATGGAGAGAAAAATGCTTGTAAAATCAATCGAAGGTGCCATGAAATCCATCGAGTTAGGGAAAATATCGAGCTACAGAACATCGAGTTAGGGAGAGTTGACTGTATTCCTGATATTCCTTATTTTACAGATTTTACAGATTTTTTCTAATTCACCTGAATTTCCTGATTAAAACGATCTTCACGATTTTCTGATTATTCAGTTTTTTGTGATTTTCATGATTTTCTGATTAATCAGTTGTTATAATTTTCATGTTTTTCTATGATTTCCACGATTTTCATTATTTTCATGATTTTTATGATTTTTGTGATTTTCATGATTTTTATGATTTTCATTATATCCTTTATATTTCTGATATTCCACTATTTTCATGATTTTCATGATTCTCACTATTTCAATGGTTTCGAAGTTTTTCCTAATTTTCCTGATTCTCCTGATTATTTCGTAATTCTCAAATTTTTGACGATTTCCCCATTTTTTTTTTGTTTTTATGATATTCTAGATTTTAATAATTTTTATGATTCTCATGAGTTGAGTTTGATGATTTTCATGAATTTTTTTTTTCCTAAATATATATTTTTATCAAGGCTCATATGGCGTTAGCCTGACGGGGCCGGAGTTCAATACTTTTACAATTTTTCTTATTATCAATGTTAGTAATATTTAACCGATTACTCGCGGTCGGCTCGAGGTTAGTATTACAAGTGTTCTCGTAATTGGGATGTTGCTGTCTCCAATGCTCTGTACGTGTGCCCGACACGGGATACTTCCTATTGGGATGCAGCTGACCATTAATCAGCAACGCCCCCCTATTCTGTACCCCATATCTAGCGTGGTGCGTCTTTCTCGACTCGAGGAATCCAGGATAGAATGGTCACTAGCCGGCGCAAACATCAGCTCGTGTAGAGTTGTCATGAGCGGTACAACCTTTGGCTCTTGTTGAATGATCAGTGGACTGCACAACCTTCGGCCCGTGCATCTGTAAAGAGTGTGTGTATGTATTGCCGCGACTAAGTAAAAGTTTATCGATCGGATAGGAGGGATATAAAACGGGGACACAACGAAGGAAACATCATTAAACGTTGACATCGGCGTTTCTGAGGAACAGGTATAGATGAAGCAGTAGATCAGGATCCCGGCTACCTAAGATATCCCGGACGGGGATATTCGATTGTCTGCCTTGTGCTCTCAGTGCTCTAGAGAGCTGAGAGCGAGCAGCATGGAACCGGATACACGACCAGACAACATGCTCGATGTCGTGGTAGCCATCGCCACAATCACAAAGATTGTTTGCTGCGAGCCCAATGCGATAGAGATGCGCGTTTAGGTTGTAGTGATTGGACATAAGCCGAGATATCGCACGAATGAAATCACGACCTACATTCAATCCCTTAAACCAAGCACTCGTCGAAACCTTAGGGATAATCGTGTGTAACCAACGACCGAACTCTTCTTCACTCCACATGCGCTGCCAACTAACGAGTGTGTCCTGACGAGGAATGTTCATGAAATTTTTGATTTTCCTAATATTCCTGAATTTTCTGATATTCTTGATTTTCCAGGTTTTTCTGAGTTTCGCGAATTTACGATTATTTTCGATTTTTGATTTTCGATTTTAGATTCTCGGCTTACATTCAGGATTTATGATTTACGATTTATGAGGTACGCTTCAAGATTTACTATTTACTATGATATTCATGATGTTTGTGATATATTAGGCATTTCTGATTTATGATTTTTATCATTTTCGAATTTTGATTTTTGGTTTTAGATTATCGATTTTTGATTTTCGGTTTCCGATTTCCTATTTCCAATTTCTGATTTTTGATTTCCGATTTCCTATATGGGGTTAGTGATTTATGATTTACAATTTACGATTCACGATACATGATTTACCATTTGCGATTTACGATTTACTAATTTACTATTCATGATATACGATCAACGATTTTCGACTACGATTCAAGATTTATAATTTACGATTTTCAATTTTCCATTTTTTCGATTTACGATTTAAGAATTACGATTTACGACTTCGATTTCCGAATCACTGATTTTCTTATTTTCTAGTTTCACGAATTTCCTATTTACTGATTTTCCTATGATTTGGACATGAAATCATAAAATCATTTCAATGATTTCTGTTGTGCTGATTTTCTGATTTTCCACTTCATATACTTTTAATCTTTTCTCTATTTTCAGGATTTTCAGCATTTTCATGATTTTTTGATATTTTAATTTTCTGATTTGATTCTCTTGATTGTCCCCGATTCTTACACTTTTCATTACTTTTTTGATTTCGCGATATTCATGCTATTTCGGATATTTCTCACAATCTGATTTCCCTGATTTTATTGGCATTATTAAATTTACCGATTCACCTGATTTTCATGATTATTATAACTTCCTGATTTAAATCGTAATCGATTTTCGATTTACGATATAGGATTAACAATTGACGATTGACTATAGAGGATTGACGACTGACGTTTGACGATTAACGATTGACGAATGACAATTGGCGATTGACGTTTGACGATTGAAGATTGACGATTGACGAATGTCGATTGTCGATTGACGATTAGAGATGGACGATTGATGGTTGAAGATTGACGATTGACCATTGACGATTGTCTGACAGTTCACACTATGTTTTGGTCCGAACCCACCATCAAACTAGTACCGCATTACACATATGCAGGAGCTTTTATTGAACAATTATATTATTGAGCTTATTGAATACCTTCTTGCATAGGAGATTTTGAAACAGAGCTTGAGCACAATAAAGCATTATTGTCGATTTGAATTTCAAAGTGAAGAGACGATTATCCGAACCTAGTGAAAAATTCCTAAGAAATCCAAACCTGCTACAACATTGACGGTTGACTGTTCGACTGTCGATTTTCTGATTTTCTATTGATTTTTGATTTTCTGTTTTTGTGAATCTTGAATTTTGATTTTTGATTTTAAAATTTCAATTTTCGGATTTTGAGTTTCGATTTTCTACTATCGTTTTTCGATTTTTTGACTGATCTCTCTGATCCCTCTGACCTTTCTTTGATCTTTCTGATTCCTCCCATTTCTCTGTTCTCTCTGATTTATTTGATCTCTCCGAACTCACTGACCTCTCCAATTTCATTGCTGGCTTTGTACTCTCTGATATCTCTTAACGCTCTGAACTCTATGATCTTTTTGATCTTTCTGATCCCTCTGATCTGTCCGATCTCTCTGATCTCTCTAATCTATCTGAACTTTCTGACCTGACTGACTTCTCTGATCTCTTTGATATATTTTCTGGTTTTTTTTTGTCGGAAGAATTGATCTCTGGAGAATCTTTTGTTGGTTTTACAATTTATTTGAAAGGAACAAAAAAACATCCTTTAAAATATCTCATAACTTTGATAAGCACTAAAAACGATTATATCGTCAGAGTTTGGGAGGAAGAAAAATTATATATGGGACGAATTTCATGCCAACTCGTCTTAGGAGCTGGCAGCACCATCTCAGATAGTAGAGAAACGTTGTGGGTGTAAAGACATGGGTCATTTAAGCAAGTGTGCATACTTGAAATATTCGAAAAAGAATTAAACTGCTTTTCGAAAAAAGCCAAATTTTCTACAAAAAATTATAACTTAAAAACTATGATACCTACAAAATTCGTGGCGAAGGATGAAATGTAGGAAATTGTTTAAATTTTTACAAAAAAAAACACCAAAAATTTGTTGGAAAAAAATTTCACTGACAAAAAAGTTATTTTGAAAATTAAAATTAATTTTTCTCAGAAATGTATTTTTTTAAATTCCCAAATATATATAATACAGGAAAACTTCGATATAACGTACCCTCGTTATAACGTACCCTGGATATAACGTCACTCGATATAACGTACACATTACTAAAGTCAAAAAAAAAATTTTTTTTTGAATATTTCTTTTCTGAAAGAACAATACATTATCTGTATTTTGATACTAAAGCTTGTGTTGTAACTTTAACCAATACCGAAATACAACTGTTTTGTGATTCCGGGTTCTAAATGAATCAAACTTCAATCAACAAAACGGAGGGAAACATCATGAGAAAAGCTGACTTCGTCTTCTTATTGATTTTATTCATCAACCTTACTCAAACAGCAACACAATAAAGTAATATAAGCTACGTTTCAGAGTTCTTTATCATGCTTCGATATAACGTACAATTCGATACAACGTACAATTTTGACAGTAAAATGTACGTTATATCGAAGTTACCCTGTATATATATATATATATATATATATATATATATATATATATATATATATATATATATATATATATATATATTTCCAAAATTTATTATTTATTTTTTTATGAAAATTCAAACAATTTCCTACATTTCATCATTTGACATGAATTTATCATAGTTTTTAAGTTATAAATTTTTGTATGAATTTAAGAAAAAAATTGGCTTTTTCCAAAAGGTTGTCTAATTATTTCTCGAATATTTCAAGTATGCAAAGTTGCTTAAATGACCCATGTTTTTACACCCACAACGTTTCACTGCCATCTGAGATGGTGCTGCCAACGGCAAGTCGAGTTAGCATGAAATATTTCATTACGAATAATTTGTACTTCAATTTGGTAGAAAAATCGTAGAGAATTTTTTTTCAACACTTTTTTGAGTTCAAATCATATAAGTTATGGTCTAATCCATTTTCGATTGTTCGATTTTCGAATTTTGATTTTAGTATTCCTCAATTCAGATCTCTCTGATATAGCTGAAACCTTCTGATCCCTCTGATCTCTTTGAACGCTCTGATAGCTCTTAGCTCTCTGATTACTGATGGCCTGAATATTGCCTCCCATTGTAATTTTATAAGACTAATATCCACGCTGGAATTTTTAAGATGGGATCTTTTAGATTTTAACTGAAAACGAATGCGAAAAATTCCATAATGATTCTCTCGTAACACAAGCTAGACGATGTCAAACTGAGGAAAGCGTATGTGACACAAATTGTGACCTCTAAAACATCGTCCATATATTTCAAAAGTTCTTTCTGGCCACTGCAAGTCACATAATGTTTTATGATGGCCTGTTATCTAGAAATTTAGTTCTAACGTTTCCACATATCGAGCATGTTTCGCAACCTATTGTATCACACCATAAAGCTCGTTACGTATAAAAAATTATATTTTTAGGCGGAACGCGTATTCTTCGCGGTGATATGTAGGCTCTCGCATGCATCATCGCACTCCAACCTATCGATCAGTGAGGCGCGATTTACCGCAACTACGGGCAGTAAAAATGTTTTCGCAAGCAACATCCGGTGGTGTGCGCGCGGTCCTCCGAAATCTGATTGGCATGCCCATAACGACACCACAAAGTGCCTATTAGCAATGCCATAAATATTTTCAACAACACTTTTACCTCGTCATCAGCAGCCACGTTTATTCTGCGCTCAAGCCCACATAAAAGCCCAAAACAAACCAAAACCAAGATAGCGTGTCTCCTGAAATAGTTTTTTTTCTCACTGTCAATACAGCGTTCTGATTTTTCCCCGGAGTAATAGTAGTGGCAGGGTGTCCCTTCGACCCGAATAGCGATACAATGGAGTCACCAGAAGTCACTCCAATCGAAGGCGAAGAAGCCCAGCCAAGGTTTGCTCTGAGGTCAGCTCGCTCGCTGGTGGTCTCCCATTTGTGGAGCTTTTAAGGCTGACAGCGAAAAACGAAAGTTTCTCGTAAGCCAAATTAAGAAATAAAATGTCACCATCGCTGAGCGAGAGGCCCTGCCTCGCATGGCGGGAGCCATGCGAAAGGGCGTCACTCCGTGGAGACAATTTATGACATTTAAATGATGGTAACAGCAGCAACTTACAAAGTTCTTTTGGAGGTTTTGTCTTCCAAGCTTAAAGAAAGAAACATAAGGTCGTGCTGTGGCTTCGCATTACCATACGTTTGACATTTCGTGGCTCAAATGTATTAGACTGCATATTCGGCAGGTTAATTACCACGGCAAAAGTCTCAATGGGGGACAACTGGAATGAGCCTGGAATAATTATGTTGACCTTCGTAAACCAATATGAAATCCATGGAGAAGTTTATAATTGTAGAATCATTAAACAATGTATGCAAACTAGCATTGTGTGAGCTTTCTCAACCCACTCTCCGTGGATTGGTTGTGTTCCAGTCATTTCCGACTCAAACAGCCGACGGTAATAGTCCAACGTCCAATTTGCCCAACGGAAGGAAACATTCGAGGGCAGTTTGTCTACCACTTTACAGGCACTTCATTCTGCTCGATAACGCCCGCCGAATTACCACCGTTCAGAGCCTTGATTGCGATGGCGTTGGCCAAACATTCCGATGCGTCGTCGCTCCGCACCATCACACACTCAGAGTAGGACTGACCGAACTCGGACCGCACCACTGATTTATTCCATCACCAGAGTCCAGTCCACTTAGATTTCGAAGCCAAATCCATAATCAGCGGACGGTCGAGAAAGGGCACACATTGTCCACGAATGAATCACGGTGGGAATCTGACTTCCTCCGTCATCCGTGGCACGGAAGAAAATCATTCACTAACGAGGAGAACGAGGAGAGAGAGACCCCATTCGTTGTTGTTTCATTTTTATGTATGTTCGGAGGAATCCTTAATGGTGCGAGAAAAACAAATTCCGGACGATGGAAAGATAAAGAATACATACCAACTGGTGAAGTGGGGGTGACGGTGGCGGTGTGTTCATGATGTATGTTTGCTCGATGCCACGATTAACACGCATTTTGCGTTCTATTTCTGGGCTTAGAACAATCGCGGAGTCAGCGTTTCGATTCAGTGGTTAAAAATAGTTGTGCATGAAGCAGATTGATTTCTCCGCCGTATCGCTTCAATTGCGACAGACCGTGGAAAACATTAGTTACCGATAAGTCATTGAGAATGGGATAGGTGAATTTGTCCGTGAATACCACAACGATGCCGTCCGCAATGGGAGACATTCACAGTTTCTAGATACCTGTTTATCCTTTTGTTTCCTACTATTTTCTGATAACGAACACGAATATCCGATTCGGGTGCAAACGTTCGGCACAGTTTTTACGTCTTGACAAATTGTTTACACAATTAATGCTATTTCTAATACTACTTTACCAGTCACCAGATGTCACTCCAATCGGAGGCGAAGAAGCCCAGCCAAGGTTTGCTCTAAGGTCAACTTGCTCACTGGTGGTATTCCATTTATGGAGCTTTTACGTCTTGACAAATTGTTATTAAGTACAAAATTAAATAAAATACGAGTAATTTAATTTATTTTCCAATTTTTTTACGCAGACTTATCTAACTTCTTAACTAGGCGAACCTAGCCAGAATGTTCACCTGCCCCCGGGCTTCTGAATGCCAAAAGAGGGACTAGGCTCTGCGGAATGCACGTATCTGCATGCTCGTGCTGCTTCAGTCCTAACCTAGGAATTGTCCGACAATCGCGCAGGTGCTAAAGATGACCGACTTTTCGATGTCGGCCAATTCCTTCTGCATGTTCAACACCTTAAGCACATCCTGAAGAGTCTTCGGGACAACTCCAGTTCCAGAGAGAATGACTGGAACAATTCTTGGGACCTCCTCCTCAGCCCCCCCCCCAATTCGTTGAGTTCCACGGTCAATGGGCGGTACTTACAAACTTACAAATTTCGGGTCCCCTCCAGATTTTGATTCAGTGGAATAGCGACATCGATGATGGTGCGTTTGCGGTCGCTCTTGTCGTAAAGCATTATATCTGGGCGGTTGTGGTGGATCGAGAGGTCGGTCAGAACAGTGCGATCCCAGTACAGTACAGTTTCTTACATTGTCTTACAATAGAACAATTTAATTTTTTAATTTTTTAAATTTTTTTTTAATTTTAAACACTAAATTCAGATCTCTATTGCCAACAAATTGACCGTCTGATACTAGCGAATGACCAGAAACGTCCGGAATTGACCAACAGATGTAACGTTGTGTTCCATCTGGACAACGTAAGGCCACACCTTTCCAAGAGCTTGATTGGGATGTTTTAATGCATCCACCATATAGTCCGGACCTGGCACCAAACGATTACCACCTATTTCTCACATAGAAAAATTTCCAGAGTGATAAGAAATTGGAATCGAGAGAAGATTGTAAAAACTATTGCTAGAGTTTTTCGCCAATAAGGACCAAAACTTCTTTAATAGAGACATTATGAAGCTACCTTTAGAATGGAAAATTTTACAACAAAACGGTGCATATATGACCCAAATCGGACAATACGAAGCATATTGAAAATACTTTTGAATTTCACCCAAAAATAATGGATAACTTTTTACCCAACCTAATATCAGATTATTTTCAGACAAAATTCTCGTTCAAGATTTTTCAACCACTTGAAAATAACATGTTTCTCCATTACCATTATTATACAGATAATATGATAGAATAAAGACAGCACAAAATCGGATAACTCGTTTCTCGAGTTTTGCTCTTATAAACATCAACATCCATCGGCGATCCATTTTTATTGTGTTTCACTTGTTCTAATATCTTGCAATGCTTAATGCACTGATGATATAACTATAAAATTAATATCACAATTGCTTCTTTAGAGTAATTGTCATTGGAGTAATTATTGTATCTGTTTTTTTATCCCATTTATTTATTAGGCTCATTAGCATTTAGCTGTAACAGAGCCGGGTTTAATCGTGTACATGTACATATGTTTATGTTTCTATGAATTGTGAATTACACAGTAGTTAGTAGTAGCCATTTAGACGTTAAGTTTTCTGTTCCATTACATTATAGTAAATTACACAGTAGTAGCCATTTAGGCGTAAGGGTATTCTTTCTGTTCATCCATTGTTCAGCAGACCGGACAGCGGAGGCAGTTGATATTGATCATTGTTGAGTTATTTATAGAACAGCAGCCCGATGTTTCTTACAGAGCAGAGCAGTTGTATGGATGAATCGATCTTTGTTCCACCGTGGATCGATTTCCATCGCTGATGATGGTTGCGTGGACGTAGTTATTCTATAACAACACAAAGATGGTCAATTGAGGGCCCTGAGTTTGAACTCACGATCGATCGCTTGGTAAGCGAACGCGTAACCAAGTGGCTACGAAGACCCCCATTGTATCTGTTGACAAATAAATAAAATAAAATCCCTTGGCTTCACTATCATTTCATATGAGAACTACATTTGAATTATAACATAATCGGCATAAATCCGACAACACTACTCATTATCGTTTGTGTTTGACGTTTGCTTAGCGTGAGCACGTAGAATTTTACCCCTTCATAAATATTTAAATTTCTCTCGTGTTTCATCAGTTCTCATCATCGTTAACAGTTTACTGTGATTACTTGGTAAGTGTGTCGCAGTTGACCATAAAATATAATCAAGTGTAATGTAATTTTCCAAAAAATTACAAAATAGAGTGCCCGAAATTTGATTTCAATCAGTCCGAAATTTAATTTTTTTTTCTAAATAGTGTCCGAAGTTTGATTCTTATTCACTTCCTTTGAAAAGCATTTTATTCGATGATTTTTTTATGTTTTCAATCAAATAGGTACCAAAATAGAAATCTTAAAAGCATATTCAACTAATTTATTAAACATATCAATCAAATAATACCTGTGCATAAGGTTTAGATATGTTTTCTGCATCATATGCCTTAAGCATCCGAAATATGATTCAGAACGGTACATAAAAATTAACATAAATTTGAAATTGAACGAACAACAATTTGAACTAGAATATTAACAATAAGAACAAATTAAAACATTTTTAAATAATTAAATAAAAAATATTGGCGTTTCTCCACTTGCTGCCTACGAGCTGAACCAGATGGCAAGGATTTCCTCGGACCCTGATTCCAGGCCAGTGGAGAGGAAGCCTTGCCGTTGAAGATGCTGAAGTGTTCTTATTCCCCTTCGTCGTGTCCTTAGATCCTGAAGAACCAATCGGCATCTTTTAAATAGCAGAAAAGCGCTGCTACCATTGGCTACCAGACCGAGCAGTGGCCGGTTCTCAGTCTGGATTCGTTGTTCTCGCATCATTTTAACGTCCTCGAATCCTGCAATCGAACCTTTAACCTTTCTGAGGAACTGGCCTCTCTCTGCGAACCACAGTTCGGACCATAAGGTGCGGAAAGAATTGGCGATTCACAACTTCATGTCATCAAGCGGTACTTCCCGAGTGAAAAACGGTCCGATGTGACCGATACCGGCAAATCGATCGGCCGCTTCGTTCCCTGCAAAGCCGCTGTGAGAGGGAGGAGTGTCTGTTCATCATAGGAACGTTTCTTGCCTCCTAAAACCTTCATATGAAAATTTTGGTTCTATTTGCTTGATTAGTTCTTGAGTTATGAAGAAATTTATGCTTCATTTGTATGGCAGGCCCCCTTAGAGAGGGAAAGGAGTATCGATTCACCATAGAAACGTTTGGGTAACGTTAATGAATAAATTCAACTGAAAGACGAAGCTTTTCTCACGATATTTCTTTTCGTACTGTTGATTAAAGCTTGATATATTTAGAATTCGGAATCACAAAACCAGTTGTACTTCGGTATTAATTAAAGGTACAAAACATGTTTTAGTATCAAAATTCAGTTAATTTATTATTCTTTCAAGAAAAAATACTGAAAAAAATATTCCTATACACTTTGAAAATGTGTACGTTATATCGAGTGGAGTGACGTTTCATAGAGGGTACGTTACATAGAAATTCTCCTGCAAATAGATTATCTATTAGTTAGAGAAATTGAAAACTTATTTAGGTTTTTATTTTTCTTTCCAACTTTTTTCAAACTGTTTCATTTGGTAAACCGTTTTCATTATACGGTTCGATAAGTACTTAGCCTCATCGCCCGAAGGTGTCAGTATCGCAAGAGAGATTACTTATCGTGTAGTACATTCTCGTAAACGGCTACTGTCAAATTTTCAGCCGAATCGACACTACGACAACACTACGAGGTTGTTTCGACCGTGTGCGGAAGTGGGTGTGTCCGCGGATTCTAGAAAAATTGAAAAAATGGAAACTCTGCCGTCGCCACTGCCAAATTGGTCGAATTGCACTACGAACTGCTGCCCCATCCACCATATTCCCAAGATTTGGCCCCGTTCGACTTTTTTTTTGTTCCCAAACTTGAAAAACTCACTCGCCGGGCAGAAATTTTAGTCGACGGATGCCTACTTTGCAGACCTCGAGAAAACGTATTTTGCAGATGGATTAAAGAAGTTGGAACATCGCTGGGTCAAGTGTATTGAGTTAAAAGGAAACTACCACTTTTCCAAAATTTTTGTTTTTTTTTTTGTAGGCTAAGTACTTATCGGACTGTCCTCGCCATACCGCTTTGTGGACCCGTATTGACAGCATTGAATACATAAAAACGAGTTCGCAGCGTGAAATGAAGGCAATTCCCAAACACAGCTATGAAAAATATTTCGATGACTGGATTGTTCGTTGGGAAAATTGTATCGCCTCAGAAGGGACCTATTCTGAAGGCGATAATAGAAAATTTAGATGATAAATAAAGCATTTTCTTTAAAAACACAAATTTCCGGTATATATTTGACAGAATGTATATTTCAGTTGACAAATATCAGAAAAACAGTGTGCCCAGATTACATCCCTTCTGATCAATATTTGTTCCGAGCGATTCAGAGCATTCGTTTGATTTTTTTTTTCGACCGCAGATGATGAACATTGATGGATAATGCTTTGAATTATATGTTACTAGCTGACCGGCGAACGTTGTTCTGCCATATAATGTATTTCTAGAGAATATTTTGGTTGGTAAAAATAACGAATATACTTCAAGAGAGTTTGTATGTCATCGTTCAGATCTATATTGATCTAAATGATGATTTTCACAGCGAAACATACATATGCGTATCTCTTATTTTTGAATTTTCCCTTTTTATTTTAAATATCTTTCTTATATATAAATATATGCATAGTCATTTTTTTCGATTTTTTCCAATCATCTCAAATATTTTCCAAAGAACTCTATCATTATAATTTGGGTGAAGACAAACTCACAAAATATACGGACGACGTAGATCTGACCAGCCGTTCTCCCGTGATGAAGAGTTATACGTACGTAGGAAAAACTCTATTTTATATATAAAGATTCTGAAATCTCAATGATACATTTATTTTCAACAAAATGGTTGGTTCACGAGTGGAAGTGCTATCATTTCGGCATTAATATTATTTTTAACTCCACATTATCATGTTGTTTCTTATGCATAATATCCCTGGCAAAGAATTCAAAGCGTGAGTTAATTCTCACGATCCGATTAAGGTTGACTTTTAGCAGGAAACATCAATCACTTGCGGTGATGTTTCATGACGAATTGGCGTTCATTGTAAGTAATTTTGCAAACAAACAAAAATCAGAAGGCATATTGTTAACTCCACTTATGTATTAAACCATTTACTGAAATTCGAAGGTGTGGAAACTATCAATCAGCCTACGTTGCGCTATCATCAAGCATAAGTCTGAAGAGAGACAGAAACGCCATTGTAAATGCACGACACGACCAAAGATAAAATCTCCCTGTGCCGGCCGGCCTTCTACATCACTCGTTAACTGGGATGTCACTAACCCAGGTCGAAAAATGTCGGAATGTCGGAAAAACGTAGGATTGCGTAACCCACAGTATATTACGTGCGAGGAAAAACAACGCCATAAAACTCGACGACACGACCTTTGGCCTCCATTCGTTGTTTGCTGCCTAATTAGCGCTGTGGTCACCAATAGCCGCATCGTACCGGGACCATTAGTGGAGGCCCGGTTCCATTTGTATCCATTTCCAATACGTACCTTGGAAGCCGAACGGAATCTGGAGCGCGGAGGTAGGAACGTGGCTGCTGAGGTGTGGGAGGAGTGAATCGATGAAACTTAATTAACAGCGCACCAATTGGATTGGTTCGAACAAGCAAAGTAGTTGTTTTCGAAGTTGATTTATTCAGTGTAGATTTCTGACCCTTTTAAGGGTTAGTATTGCGCAGTGGATCAATGTCGAGACAAGGACTCTTTCCCCCCAACTTTACTGGCTAATGCCAAACTTATCTTCTGATAACATCAAATGTTCCTTGTAGTGGATTATGTTTATCCATTTTCCGTTATATTTCCATTGAACTTTGGCGGAAAGTACTTCTTTCGTTCGTGCCTCTAGTCTCACCTTTTCTTGTTAACAAATTCTCGTGCAGCTCGGAATATCGAGAAATACCAGCTTTTTTGTTTGCCATGGCAAGAAGGAAAGATGACTGCCATAACGGAAACGAAATTGTGGAAATAATACCAGCCTACAGGTATTGGGGCCCATCATGCACAGACCCCCAACCCATTTGGATGCGACCTTCAGAGTACTAAACATACATTCGAGAACCTGTCGATAGTTAATAAAGGCCGCGAATCGCGTGGTACCGATAGAGTGTTTGTTGTGTCGCGTTGAAACTGTTCGCCAAGTGGCAGAGGTACAACAGTTTGGGGCGTCGCACTGTCTTCCCCCCTCCCTCCACCCCCTTCTGAACGAAAAGAATAGCTGTTTACACAGGTTAATGAACAGACACCGTGTCATTCCTCACGTAACGTAACGTAAGGAGGCATGGAAAGCTTGTCTTCGAACCCCTGCAGCTCGATTTCCGATGTTGGATAGTAGACACTTTGATTGCACTGCAATAAATATCGCCACATATGGGTCGGATGGGAAGCGAATTGTAGCGAATGATGGGAGTTGTTGCCATAATCGGTGTGCGATTGTTATTGTTGATTACTTCTAGTGAAATTGATTCCATTTGACATTTTGCATAAATTCTACAAGAAATTCCCCACATTAAATCTGTTTGCCAAGAGTGGTACAACACCTCGCCACTTTGCGAGGCTTTGATTGGAAATGACGACTGTTTTCCAAACCCAATTACGTCCGGTGAAGGTGAATACTACACACCGCCTCTTTGATTTTTGGATATATTATGTAATAAATACTCAGCTTTCAAGAAAAATTATAAAAAATAAAGCGCACTTTGTCTCTAAACCATGTAAACTATAAAAAAGACAAATATTAGGCTGTCAAAAAAGTCCTGCGGTATTTCCGCGAGGTGTCAATGTAAGCGCGTAGTTCTAGTTGTATTCATTGTATCGAGTCATACTATAACTTGTTGGAAAGGTATTTTTGCGCGCTATAATATAGTGTTTTGTTTGGTTAAGTCGTTCGTGAGTTATAGTGTCGCAAATATGGAGCAAAATAAAGAGAAAATCCGACATATTTTACAGTACTACTATGACAAAGGCAAAAATGCATCTCAAGCTGCCAATAAAATTTGTACAGTTTATGGACCCGATACAGTTTCCATTTCCACCGCACAACGATGGTTTCAACGTTTTCGTTCTGGTGTAGAGGTCGTCGAAGATGCGCCACGCTCCGGAAGGCCTGTCGTCGAAAATTGCGACAAAATCGCTGAATTAGCCGAGAAAGTCCGGCATAGTAGCAGCCGTAGCATCGGCCAAGAGCTGGGGATAAGTCATCAAACCGTTATCAACCATTTGAAGCAGCTTGGATTCACAAAGAAGCTCGATGTATGGGTGCCACACACGTTGACGCAAAAAAACATCTTTGACCGTATCGACGCATGTGAATCGCTGCTGAATCGCAACAAAATCGACCCGTTTCTGAAGCGTATGGTGACTGGCGATGAAAAGTGGGTCACTTACGACAACGTGAAGCGCAAACGGTCGTGGTCGAGGCCCGCTGAAGCGGCTCAGACGGTGGCCAAGCCCTCATTAACGGCTAGGAAGGTTCAGCTGTGTGTTTGGTGGGATTGTCAAGGAATAATCTATTATGAGCTGCTTCCCTATGGCCAAACGCTCAATTCGGACCTGTATTGCCAACAACTGGACCGCTTGAAGGTAGCACTCATGAAGAAGAGGCCATCTTTGATAAACAGCGGCCGCATTGTCTTCCATCAGACCAACGCCAGGCCACGCACTTCTTTGGTGACGCGCCAGAAGCTCCGGGAGCTCGGATGGGAGGTTCTTTTGCATCCGCCGTATAGTCCGGACCTTGCACCAAGTGACTACCACCTGTTTTTGTCCATGGCGAACGAGCTAGGTAGTCAGAGGTTTGCCACAAAAGAGGCTTGTGAAAATTGGCTATCCGAGTTTTTTTGCCAATAAGGAAGCGAGCTTCTATAACAGGGGTATTATGAAGTTGGCATCTCGTTGGGAACAAGTAATCGAACAAAACGGCGCATATTTGACTTAAAACAGATGATTGTAACTAATTTTATGAACAAATGAAAATTTAAAAAAAATACCGCACTTTTTTGATAGCCTAATACAATCAATAATTACGGGAACGAAATCCAAATTTCAATCTGAATCAGTCCAGTAGTTTAAATCTTATCAATTTTGGAAATAAGTCATTTTTGGAAAAAGGGTAAAAAATTGATTTTTCGGATCACACTTAATGGGCACCACAATGTAAAAGTGAAAAATACGGGTCTGGCATTTTGCGATAAGGAACAAAGCTTCCAATGTTCACGAAAATCTGAGAACCACTATATCGGTTTGCCTTGGAATAACTGATAGTAGATGAGCATTTTGAGTATTTTTTTCAAATTTTCATTTGCAAGCCTATTGAGAAAGGCGTGATAAGAAAAACACTGCTAGAAATTGAAATTCAACAAATTCAATATACTCAACCCTATAGGGATTCAGAAAAAATACTTATTTTTCTAATTTGGTACCCTATACAATACTAGCTGATCCAGCAAACTTTGTTCTGCCATATAAATTATTCTAGCGAATTTTTTGGTAGTTAATTGAAAAATAACTTATGCATAAGTGTGTGTGTTTATGACTGTTTAACAATCTATAAATTTAATCGAATGTGATCAATAAAATAGAACGAATGAAACGATTTGAACGAAAGTTTGTTAGATGTTGACCCTATCGGGAATGAGAGTGTGTATTATGATTCGATAAACAAACGTGAAACGTTCGTGACTCATGTGTCCATATTTGTGTTTAACATACAGAGGAATGCAGTGTCAAGAAGATGACCACCGACAAAAAAATTAAAGAAAAAAAAATATTTTTTTCACTTTACATTCAACTTTTGAAAGATCAAACATGTTAGTTACGTTGATGAAATACGTTGAATTAAGAAAATGAATGCGTTTGCTTTTTCTTTAATTTTTTTGTCGGTGGTCATCTTCTTGACACTGCATTCCTCTGTATGTTAAACACAAATATGGACACATGAGTCACGAACGTTTCACGTTTGTTTATCGAATCATAATACACACTCTCATTCCCGATAGGGTCAACATCTAACAAACTTTCGTTCAAATCGTTTCATTCGTTCTATTTTATTGATCACATTCGATTAAATTTAT
The DNA here is from genome assembly GCF_029784135.1 of Toxorhynchites rutilus septentrionalis. Classification (NCBI taxonomy): domain Eukaryota; kingdom Metazoa; phylum Arthropoda; class Insecta; order Diptera; family Culicidae; genus Toxorhynchites; species Toxorhynchites rutilus. The sequence continues at coordinate 30,077,143 of NC_073744.1, read as the reverse complement.
AGATTGTTAAACAGTCATAAACACACACACTTATGCATAAGTTATTTTTCAATTAACTACCAAAAAATTCGCTAGAATAATTTATATGGCAGAACAAAGTTTGCTGGATCAGCTAGTATTGTATAGGGTACCAAATTAGAAAAATAAGTATTTTTTCTGAATCCCTATAGGGTTGAGTATATTGAATTTGTTGAATTTCAATTTCTAGCAGTGTTTTTCTTATCACGCCTTTCTCAATAGGCTTGCAAATGAAAATTTGAAAAAAATACTCAAAATGCTCATCTACTATCAGTTATTCCAAGGCAAACCGATATAGTGGTTCTCAGATTTTCGTGAACATTGGAAGCTTTGTTCCTTATCGCAAAATGCCAGACCCGTATTTTTCACTTTTACATTTTGGTGCCCATTAGGTGTGATCCGAAAAATCAATTTTTTACCCTTTTTCCAAAAATGACTTATTTCCAAAATTGATAAGATTTAAACTACTGGACTAATTCAGATTGAAATTTGGATTTCGTTCTCGTAATTATTGATTGTATTAGGCTATCAAAAAAGTGCGGTATTTTTTTTAAATTTTCATTTGTTCATAAAATTAGTTACAATCATCTGTTTTAAGTCAAATATGCGCCGTTTTGTTCGATTACTTGTTCCCAACGAGATGCCAACTTCATAATACCCCTGTTATAGAAGCTCGCTTCCTTATTGGCAAAAAAACTCGGATAGCCAATTTTCACAAGCCTCTTTTGTGGCAAACCTCTGACTACCTAGCTCGTTCGCCATGGACAAAAACAGGTGGTAGTCACTTGGTGCAAGGTCCGGACTATACGGCGGATGCAAAAGAACCTCCCATCCGAGCTCCCGGAGCTTCTGGCGCGTCACCAAAGAAGTGTGTGGCCTGGCGTTGGTCTGATGGAAGACAATGCGGCCTCTGTTTATCAAAGATGGCCTCTTCTTCATGAGTGCTACCTTCAAGCGGTCCAGTTGTTGGCAATACAGGTCCGAATTGAGCGTTTGGCCATAGGGAAGCAGCTCATAATAGATTATTCCTTGACAATCCCACCAAACACACAGCTGAACCTTCCTAGCCGTTAATGAGGGCTTGGCCACCGTCTGAGCCGCTTCAGCGGGCCTCGACCACGACCGTTTGCGCTTCACGTTGTCGTAAGTGACCCACTTTTCATCGCCAGTCACCATACGCTTCAGAAACGGGTCGATTTTGTTGCGATTCAGCAGCGATTCACATGCGTCGATACGGTCAAAGATGTTTTTTTGCGTCAACGTGTGTGGCACCCATACATCGAGCTTCTTTGTGAATCCAAGCTTCTTCAAATGGTTAATAACGGTTTGATGACTTATCCCCAGCTCTTGGCCGATGCTACGGCTGCTACTATGCCGGCCTTTCTCGGCTAATTCAGAGATTTTGTCGCAATTCTCGACGACAGGCCTTCCGGAGCGTGGCGCATCTTCGACGACCTCTACACCAGAACGAAAACGTTGAAACCATCGTTGTGCGGTGGAAATGGAAACTGTATCGGGTCCATAAACTGCACAAATTTTATTGGCAGCTTGAGATGCATTTTTGCCATTGTCATAGTAGTACTGTAAAATATGGCGGATTTTCTCTTTATTTTGCTCCATATTTGCGACACTATACTATACGCGACACGCTCCATATTTGCGACACTCACGAACGACTTAACCAAACAAAACACTGTCAAGGACTATATTATAGGTATATATTATTATATATACCTTTCCAACAAGCTATAGTATGACTCGATACAATGAATACAACTAGAACTACGCGCCTACAACGACACCTCGCGGAAATACCGCAGGACTTTTTTGACAGCCTAATATATAGTAATCGGTACTCTAGCGGTAACATATATAGTTTACGACCTATTCTCATGCCTACCAATTTTTTTGTATATAATTACATAAAAATCGGTCGTGGGGTTTCGGAGGAGTTCGACAACGAACATCGTGACACGAGATGTTAGGAAATTTATTTATTTACCATCTTTGGTCACAGACCACACAGACTATTTAGACATTCTTAATTCTATCTTTAAAAACTAGTCTACTTATGTTGAAATCAAAAATATCGTGCACATCGTTAAAAAGCCTACAGCATCTATCTAGCGGATTGTTATATCCGTATGTAGTACGGTGCCCTTGAACTCTGAGAAAGGAAGTGCTTCGGAGTTGGCGGTTCGGAACGTGAATATTAATATTTTGCAGTATGCTGCCGCAGTCGATGTTGTTGCTTAGTACGTCGTAGATGAACAGCCTTTGCAGAAAACTACGCCGGCTCGACAGAGTTTGGAGTCCGATGAGCGCGCATCGATGTTCGTAAGGCGGTAGATTGTCGGGATTTGTCCATGGGAGCCGCCGTAATGCACTTCTTATAAAACGTTTCTGGATTTTTTCGATACGTGTTACGTGCACACTGTGATACGGGGCCCAGATCTGCACTCCATACTCTATTACGCTGCGAACCAGAGAACAGTACAGTGACTTCATGGCATGTACGTCGTCAAATTGCGCTGTATTTCTTCTCAGGAAGCCAAGCATGGAGTTTGCTTTAGTGACTGTCATCGATATGTGCTCGTTGAATCTCAATTTCCTGTCTAAAAGTAGCCCAAGGTCCTTGATAGAGCATACTCTCACAAGCGGTGACTCATTCATCGAATATTCGAACGTGACCGGTGTTCGACTTCGGCTGAAGGTGATGATTTTGCATTTGGCTGGGTTTGCCAACATTCCGTTCATCTTACACCACGATGACAAGCGTTCAATATCAGCTTGCAGAGCCAGGCAATCAACCGTCGTCTTGATAATGCGGTAGAGTTTTAGGTCATCTGCATACAAGAGCTTGCAGCAGCTTAGGTGGTCGCATACATCGTTTAAAAAAAGTATAAAGATGAGAGGACCAAGGTGACTACCCTGAGGAACCCCGGACGGTAGTTGAAACGCATTCGATGTGGCATCGTGAACCTTCACGAAAGCTTTCCTGGACGAAAGGTACGATTCTATCCAGCGAACAATCCACGAAGGAAGACCGAGGCGGCTCAGTTTTGTGATAGCGAGACCATGCGGAAATAAAAAAAAATATTTATATATACAGCCATTCCATGTCAAACCGATATAGTGGTTCTCAGATTTTCGTGGGAAGTGGAAATTATTTTGTTTTTTGTCGCAAACCATTAGACCCATATTTTTTATTTTTTTTGTTAGGGTGATCATTTCCATTTTAGTGTGGTCCGAAAAATCAAATTTGTCCACTTTTTTCAAAAAATGTTTTTATTCAAAAATTCATAACTTTTGAACTACTGAGTCGATTCAAATGATCGACATATCAAATTAAAGCAAATATTTTTGGAGAAAATACCAGAGTTGCACAAAATTTTAATTTTGGTTCCGTTATTAATGATTGTATGTGTTTTTTATAGTTTTCATTGTCTCGGGATATAACTGAGTTCCGGAAATTTGCTTCACATAATTATAACGGGTTTTAAGTTTTCTTTCCATTGCTTTACAACGTGTCTCTGATAAAAACCATAGTACATTTTCGAATCTGTTTTGGAAATTGCCCATATATAGAGTTCTTTTGCAGTTGTAATGTGATGACCCAGTAAACTTGCTTTAGCAGTATTCCGCTTCAAAACTCCTCCTAAAGCGTCACCGGAGTGCCAAAAAGTCAATTTTTGGCGAAAAAAATATTTTCTAGATAACAGCGAATCTCGACGTTTCATACGATTTGAGGACATTTGGTATCAACATTTTTTTTTGGAACAACCCGATTTTATGTCCACTCCCTCCTTGGGTGATTCGGTTCTCTAAAAACTCACATTTTGGCGTCTGTCATACTTAGTAAATGAAGTCCGATTGAGCTAATATTTTGGATAGGGTATTTTATCGTGCAAATCAACATTTCGCATGAAAAATCGAGATAATGATTTTCATTGGCACCCTAAATCATACGTTTTGCCTCGTATTCCGAAACAACGTTTTGAATTTTTTTTATCGAGATGGCAGTAGATTTCATGTAATTTGAAGACATTTGGCATCAACTTTTTTTTGAGCCCCGATTTCATGTGAGTAAGTAATTTTTGGGTTTTCCAAAACTCTAAACTCGATGGCTGTGCGGCACTAATAAATGAAGTGCGATTGAGCTGATATTTTGCATAAGGTAGTTTTTAGTGGGAATTAACATTTTTGAGAACGTCCTATTTTGAAAATTCGATAATCTCTTTTTTCCATCCATTCATCAGCACTGTAATGCAGGTAAAAGAAACGCAAATATTTTCGTGTGTTGAGGAGCTTTATAAATAGGGCTTGGGTGGAGTCGCCAGTGTGTCGTTGTTGTTTGGTTTAGACACTGACAGAACAACGGGATAAACAATCTTGCGACATGGAGGCTACACAGCAGCAATTGTTAAACTTAAGAGAAATGATGATGTAATAATCCACATAACACTCGAGTCGAAAACTAATAATAATTATAATTAATGTAACCGAAACGGAGGCAAGTGGACCCCGCCTCCCATACGGACAGGATCAAAACGTCGCCGCGTTGGCCCAGTGGATGGTCGCACGCCAACAAATTCTCAAACTTCGCGCGTATTACCCCCAACGAGAGTCGCTTTCGAGTGGAAAATTATGCAGTATACCAGAGACGGATTAATAATTTGTTCGAAAATCACATTTTCCACGCCAAAAGGAAAATGTGAGCGTTGAGAGGCAGCCACTTATGATGAATACGTTCGAAGAGAGGTTGGAGAGCAGAAGAAAAACACGTTTGCCATTCGCTGGTAAAAGTGTTTTTTTTCTTGCTTCAATTAACTAACTTGTTAGTAATTGCCGCTTCAAGCAGACGTCTGCTGGGCAACGACGATGAATCCGATAAAATCAGTTTCACTTTCGAAACCAAACCCCAAACGGGGGCACCATCTCACACTAACTACACTTCGTGTACATTGCAAACAAACCGTATCAGCTGAATTGCTACTAGTGAGCGCTTTAGGGGAAATGTAAACACATTAGGTAAACGCTTTACCTACACTTTTATGGTGTGTCGAATGAAAACTGCTTCCTGCGAAAACTTATATCCAGCGGAAAGCCATCACTCTCCGAATGCCGCTTTTATCCGCGATTCCCAAAATGGATGCCGGTTTCGATCGGTCGATTCCATTAGAGTCACTCACAATGCTACTGGTAAACGTCGATCGTCGTGTTTTAGTTGTACAGAGAGACCATTACAGATATAATTAGTCTATTTTATGCTGTACACTTCCCCCGAGCCGATCGAGTTTTCCTCGATTGTAGTCAAAAATTTCTCCAGCTTTATTTCGTTCCGCGCATATGACTCAGCACAACGAATGGTTCGCCGCCTCAAATGGGCGGCGGCATTTTCGCTTTGAGTCTTTCCGCTCGATCGCAGTTATGAGTTGCAAACAATCGCGTATTGAGCACAAATTGCGGTATTAATCATAAAACCGGGAACCGTTGGGTGTCGCGTATGTGAACAGTGTGGGGAGACAAAAAATTTCCCATCTAATTCAGAGGTACGATCCCCAGGTATCAAGTCGCAGAACCGCACTGTCGCTACATCGCTGAAATATTAATCAAGGAGGAGGTTGATTTTCTCGCTCGATCGACAGCGTTCTGCCACATGGACGCAGTCAAGCCAAGCGAACCATTGATGGACTGCTGTAGACTGTCAACTACTAACAGACTAACATTTCCGTCGCCTTACACGCGATCCGATCGATCAGATCTGTTGTATCGGACAAGCTGTGGCGGCTGATATAAATTGATTTTTCAACGGTTGTAGCTTTTCAATTACTCATGCTTCAAAATACTTGTCGTTATTCTGGTTGCGATGTTCCAAGCTGGAATTTAACTCAAACGCAAAATGAAAATACACAGCCATGTGAGCGCATTGTCTTATTCTGAATTTTTCATCATCACGATGGGATGATGTCATCGGGTGGCCACACCGTGAATATGGCTGAAAAAACTACTCCCTTGGGCATTCTGTTTCGAGAAATTACGAATTTACTCTTCTGTAAGGAATGTCATGCATGATTCATGGTGGGCCATAAAAGAGACACTAGCGAAGCGCAAAACTCACAGGGAAAAACTATTCTGTCTGTATGATTTGGTGAATCTCCAAGGTTGACTGTGCCGGAATTGTCGCAATTGAATCTCATGGATTTTGTTTTTGTCTCCAACATTTGCTATTGACGCTGTAACTGTAAGTGAAATTAATGTGAGACGTGAAATCAACACAAAAAGACGGGATGCACATCATTTCAAAGGTTCAAGTAGGACCTTTTACTACAAAGATATTTTTGATTGAATGGAAAACTACCCTTTCACTACCACTTTCACGATTGAATGGAAAACTACCCGCACCATCGTTGTGCGGTGGAAATGGAAACTGTATCGGGTCCATAAACTGCACAAATTTTATTGGCAGCTTGAGATGCATTTTTGCCATTGTCATAGTAGTACTGTAAAATATGGCGGATTTTCTCTTTATTTTGCTCCATATTTGCGACACTATACTATACGCGACACGCTCCATATTTGCGACACTCACGAACGACTTAACCAAACAAAACACTGTCAAGGACTATATTATAGGTATATATTATTATATATACCTTTCCAACAAGCTATAGTATGACTCGATACAATGAATACAACTAGAACTACGCGCCTACAACGACACCTCGCGGAAATACCGCAGGACTTTTTTGACAGCCTAATATATAGTAATCGGTACTCTAGCGGTAACATATATAGTTTACGACCTATTCTCATGCCTACCAATTTTTTTGTATATAATTACATAAAAATCGGTCGTGGGGTTTCGGAGGAGTTCGACAACGAACATCGTGACACGAGATGTTAGGAAATTTATTTATTTACCATCTTTGGTCACAGACCACACAGACTATTTAGACATTCTTAATTCTATCTTTAAAAACTAGTCTACTTATGTTGAAATCAAAAATATCGTGCACATCGTTAAAAAGCCTACAGCATCTATCTAGCGGATTGTTATATCCGTATGTAGTACGGTGCCCTTGAACTCTGAGAAAGGAAGTGCTTCGGAGTTGGCGGTTCGGAACGTGAATATTAATATTTTGCAGTATGCTGCCGCAGTCGATGTTGTTGCTTAGTACGTCGTAGATGAACAGCCTTTGCAGAAAACTACGCCGGCTCGACAGAGTTTGGAGTCCGATGAGCGCGCATCGATGTTCGTAAGGCGGTAGATTGTCGGGATTTGTCCATGGGAGCCGCCGTAATGCACTTCTTATAAAACGTTTCTGGATTTTTTCGATACGTGTTACGTGCACACTGTGATACGGGGCCCAGATCTGCACTCCATACTCTATTACGCTGCGAACCAGAGAACAGTACAGTGACTTCATGGCATGTACGTCGTCAAATTGCGCTGTATTTCTTCTCAGGAAGCCAAGCATGGAGTTTGCTTTAGTGACTGTCATCGATATGTGCTCGTTGAATCTCAATTTCCTGTCTAAAAGTAGCCCAAGGTCCTTGATAGAGCATACTCTCACAAGCGGTGACTCATTCATCGAATATTCGAACGTGACCGGTGTTCGACTTCGGCTGAAGGTGATGATTTTGCATTTGGCTGGGTTTGCCAACATTCCGTTCATCTTACACCACGATGACAAGCGTTCAATATCAGCTTGCAGAGCCAGGCAATCAACCGTCGTCTTGATAATGCGGTAGAGTTTTAGGTCATCTGCATACAAGAGCTTGCAGCAGCTTAGGTGGTCGCATACATCGTTTAAAAAAAGTATAAAGATGAGAGGACCAAGGTGACTACCCTGAGGAACCCCGGACGGTAGTTGAAACGCATTCGATGTGGCATCGTGAACCTTCACGAAAGCTTTCCTGGACGAAAGGTACGATTCTATCCAGCGAACAATCCACGAAGGAAGACCGAGGCGGCTCAGTTTTGTGATAGCGAGACCATGCGGAAATAAAAAAAAATATTTATATATACAGCCATTCCATGTCAAACCGATATAGTGGTTCTCAGATTTTCGTGGGAAGTGGAAATTATTTTGTTTTTTGTCGCAAACCATTAGACCCATATTTTTTATTTTTTTTGTTAGGGTGATCATTTCCATTTTAGTGTGGTCCGAAAAATCAAATTTGTCCACTTTTTTCAAAAAATGTTTTTATTCAAAAATTCATAACTTTTGAACTACTGAGTCGATTCAAATGATCGACATATCAAATTAAAGCAAATATTTTTGGAGAAAATACCAGAGTTGCACAAAATTTTAATTTTGGTTCCGTTATTAATGATTGTATGTGTTTTTTATAGTTTTCATTGTCTCGGGATATAACTGAGTTCCGGAAATTTGCTTCACATAATTATAACGGGTTTTAAGTTTTCTTTCCATTGCTTTACAACGTGTCTCTGATAAAAACCATAGTACATTTTCGAATCTGTTTTGGAAATTGCCCATATATAGAGTTCTTTTGCAGTTGTAATGTGATGACCCAGTAAACTTGCTTTAGCAGTATTCCGCTTCAAAACTCCTCCTAAAGCGTCACCGGAGTGCCAAAAAGTCAATTTTTGGCGAAAAAAATATTTTCTAGATAACAGCGAATCTCGACGTTTCATACGATTTGAGGACATTTGGTATCAACATTTTTTTTTGGAACAACCCGATTTTATGTCCACTCCCTCCTTGGGTGATTCGGTTCTCTAAAAACTCACATTTTGGCGTCTGTCATACTTAGTAAATGAAGTCCGATTGAGCTAATATTTTGGATAGGGTATTTTATCGTGCAAATCAACATTTCGCATGAAAAATCGAGATAATGATTTTCATTGGCACCCTAAATCATACGTTTTGCCTCGTATTCCGAAACAACGTTTTGAATTTTTTTTATCGAGATGGCAGTAGATTTCATGTAATTTGAAGACATTTGGCATCAACTTTTTTTTGAGCCCCGATTTCATGTGAGTAAGTAATTTTTGGGTTTTCCAAAACTCTAAACTCGATGGCTGTGCGGCACTAATAAATGAAGTGCGATTGAGCTGATATTTTGCATAAGGTAGTTTTTAGTGGGAATTAACATTTTTGAGAACGTCCTATTTTGAAAATTCGATAATCTCTTTTTTCCATCCATTCATCAGCACTGTAATGCAGGTAAAAGAAACGCAAATATTTTCGTGTGTTGAGGAGCTTTATAAATAGGGCTTGGGTGGAGTCGCCAGTGTGTCGTTGTTGTTTGGTTTAGACACTGACAGAACAACGGGATAAACAATCTTGCGACATGGAGGCTACACAGCAGCAATTGTTAAACTTAAGAGAAATGATGATGTAATAATCCACATAACACTCGAGTCGAAAACTAATAATAATTATAATTAATGTAACCGAAACGGAGGCAAGTGGACCCCGCCTCCCATACGGACAGGATCAAAACGTCGCCGCGTTGGCCCAGTGGATGGTCGCACGCCAACAAATTCTCAAACTTCGCGCGTATTACCCCCAACGAGAGTCGCTTTCGAGTGGAAAATTATGCAGTATACCAGAGACGGATTAATAATTTGTTCGAAAATCACATTTTCCACGCCAAAAGGAAAATGTGAGCGTTGAGAGGCAGCCACTTATGATGAATACGTTCGAAGAGAGGTTGGAGAGCAGAAGAAAAACACGTTTGCCATTCGCTGGTAAAAGTGTTTTTTTTCTTGCTTCAATTAACTAACTTGTTAGTAATTGCCGCTTCAAGCAGACGTCTGCTGGGCAACGACGATGAATCCGATAAAATCAGTTTCACTTTCGAAACCAAACCCCAAACGGGGGCACCATCTCACACTAACTACACTTCGTGTACATTGCAAACAAACCGTATCAGCTGAATTGCTACTAGTGAGCGCTTTAGGGGAAATGTAAACACATTAGGTAAACGCTTTACCTACACTTTTATGGTGTGTCGAATGAAAACTGCTTCCTGCGAAAACTTATATCCAGCGGAAAGCCATCACTCTCCGAATGCCGCTTTTATCCGCGATTCCCAAAATGGATGCCGGTTTCGATCGGTCGATTCCATTAGAGTCACTCACAATGCTACTGGTAAACGTCGATCGTCGTGTTTTAGTTGTACAGAGAGACCATTACAGATATAATTAGTCTATTTTATGCTGTACACTTCCCCCGAGCCGATCGAGTTTTCCTCGATTGTAGTCAAAAATTTCTCCAGCTTTATTTCGTTCCGCGCATATGACTCAGCACAACGAATGGTTCGCCGCCTCAAATGGGCGGCGGCATTTTCGCTTTGAGTCTTTCCGCTCGATCGCAGTTATGAGTTGCAAACAATCGCGTATTGAGCACAAATTGCGGTATTAATCATAAAACCGGGAACCGTTGGGTGTCGCGTATGTGAACAGTGTGGGGAGACAAAAAATTTCCCATCTAATTCAGAGGTACGATCCCCAGGTATCAAGTCGCAGAACCGCACTGTCGCTACATCGCTGAAATATTAATCAAGGAGGAGGTTGATTTTCTCGCTCGATCGACAGCGTTCTGCCACATGGACGCAGTCAAGCCAAGCGAACCATTGATGGACTGCTGTAGACTGTCAACTACTAACAGACTAACATTTCCGTCGCCTTACACGCGATCCGATCGATCAGATCTGTTGTATCGGACAAGCTGTGGCGGCTGATATAAATTGATTTTTCAACGGTTGTAGCTTTTCAATTACTCATGCTTCAAAATACTTGTCGTTATTCTGGTTGCGATGTTCCAAGCTGGAATTTAACTCAAACGCAAAATGAAAATACACAGCCATGTGAGCGCATTGTCTTATTCTGAATTTTTCATCATCACGATGGGATGATGTCATCGGGTGGCCACACCGTGAATATGGCTGAAAAAACTACTCCCTTGGGCATTCTGTTTCGAGAAATTACGAATTTACTCTTCTGTAAGGAATGTCATGCATGATTCATGGTGGGCCATAAAAGAGACACTAGCGAAGCGCAAAACTCACAGGGAAAAACTATTCTGTCTGTATGATTTGGTGAATCTCCAAGGTTGACTGTGCCGGAATTGTCGCAATTGAATCTCATGGATTTTGTTTTTGTCTCCAACATTTGCTATTGACGCTGTAACTGTAAGTGAAATTAATGTGAGACGTGAAATCAACACAAAAAGACGGGATGCACATCATTTCAAAGGTTCAAGTAGGACCTTTTACTACAAAGATATTTTTGATTGAATGGAAAACTACCCTTTCGTCTTTGGGGATGAAATTTTGGAAAATCCAATAAATTTTGTACAAGACTCATTTGTGGCTTTGACGAAAAAAATATCTGATTTTTTTTATCAATTTATCAATTTATCAATTTATCAATTTATCAATTTATCAATTTATTTTTTTTTTTTTTAATCTTCGCTTATTTTTCGTCGGCCTATTTCCGCCACTTTAGTGCCAATCACCGACATCAGGGAGGCGACTCCACCTGTTCCTACCTATCAGACTCAACAACTCATGAGCCGGGCCAACTTCTTTTACTTCCGCTCCGAAGGAAGACGTAACCAGAGATTTTTCGCCTCAGAAAATCCCAACGACGCCAGCTGGGATTGAACCCAGGCCGATCGGATTGTGAGGCTGTTACGCTAACCATACAACCACTGGCGCCGTCTTATCAATTTATCAATTTATCAATTTATCAATTTATCAATTTATTAATTTATCAATTTATAAATTTATCAATTTATCAATTTATCAATTTATCAATTTATCAATTTATCAATTTATCAATTTATCAATTTATCAATTTATCAATTTATCAATTTATCAATTTATCAATTTATCAATTTATCAATTTATCAATTTATCAATTTATCAATTTATCAATTTATCAATTTATCAATTTATCAATTTATCAATTTATCAATTTATCAATTTATCAATTTATCAATTTATCAATTTATCAATTTATCAATTTATCAATTTATCAATTTATCAATTTATCAATTTATCAATTTATCAATTTATCAATTTATCAATTTATCAATTTATCAATTTATCAATTTATCAATTTATCAATTTATCAATTTATCAATTTATCAATTAATCAATTAATCAATTAATCAATTAATCAATTAATCAATTAATCAATTTATAAATTTATCAATTTATAAATTTATCAATTTATCAATTTATCAATTTATTAATTTATCAATTTATAAATTTATCAATTTATCAATTTATCAATTAATCAATTAATAAATTAATCAATTTATCAATTTATCAATTCATCAACATATCAACATATCAATTTATCAATTTATCAATTTATCAATTTATCAATGGACGAATTTCATACCAACTCGATTGCATCTCAGATTGCAGTGAAACATTGTAAGTGTAAAAACCGGTTATTTTCACCGGTTCTAGTGTTGAATAATCTTGCAAAGAAATCTAGAAAGTAAAGGGCCAAAGTTTTTATTTCTAATTTTTTTACAAAAATTACGAAACTCAAAAGCTATAAGACCTACAAAATTTCGTTCTAATACTTAAATATAGGAAATTGTTTGAATTTTCATGAAAAACTACTATTTTTTTTCTTGTCTCACTGAAAAAAATATGTTAAAAATTTAAATTAATTTTTCTCAAAACCGTATTTTTTCAGAATTCTCCAAAACAAATTATATGAATAGCCCACACAATTACCAAGAAGTCATCCATACATCGGCAGATTGGCACATTTACGGGGAAAAAGGTTTTCTAACAACAACTTTTTATTGTTTTTTTTTTTTTTTGAAAAAGTCACAACTAATCCTCATTCTGTTTAAAGTCAAGATAGCGTTAAAGTGTATTCAAGAATGTTTTTAACCTTATTAAAACATTTATAGTTTCAGAAATATATGGCATTTGTGTATAGAGACTCATAAAAAATATGTTTTACTCGTAACATTCTTGTGTGTGAATTCTCGCGATTTACATGTTTTTGACGTGTTTCTATTATCAATAGAAAAATGTAGGGGGTTGTATGCAAGAAACATAGCATTTCAGCAGAAGAATAGTTCCACGCCATGTATGGAAAAATCAAGCTGATAACCCAGCTTGATTGTTCCCTACATAAGGTGGCAAAAACATTTTAATTAATCCTGTTTTGCCATGGATCGGCTTACAATTGTCATGGCTGTGTTGATTGCAATGCCAGATCCATAGCGAGTGAACTATTCGCTCGCGTCCACAGCACGAGGGTAGACGAAGATGACACATAAGAAGCAGAAGGAGAAAGACAATTCATACTCGACGCCCGCCGGCAACTATGTTGCTTCGATGACCACCACACGGGAAGTGAAAATTTTCCTCAGAGTATATGCAGTATTTAAACGCTAGCGACAGCGTATGTACTGTGCAAGTGTGGAGTTCACGTCAAAAATATTCTCTTTTCGTTGTCCTCTTCGTTGTTTCTTTTCTCGCGGCTGCATAAGTAGCCCGTTATTGACAGCACGGATAGGAAAGCACACAAATGGATTGAACAATTGTATGGAAAAAGGTGGATGCTTCTAGTTTTCACCAATTTCAACACTATACACACAAGTGGGCTGTAATTTATAGCATGTAAAAGAAATCTTAGGAAATTTCCGAATCGAAAAACCTAAAATTAAAAAAAAATCTGATTCAAAAACTATAAACTAACTATAAACTAAAGTTTGATCAAAGAATGAAATGTAGGAAAATGTTTAAGTATTCATTAAAAAATTTCAAACATTTTTTTTTAATTTGATTGAAAAAGAATGTTTTGAAAATTAAAATTCATTTTTCTCAAAAAAAAAAACGTTTGTTTTTAAATTTTGAGAAAATATATAGAATAGCCCATACAATTACCAACATGTCTTCCATACATTGGAAGAAGGGCACTGCTACAGGGAAAGAGTTTTACTAACAACATCTTTATCATGCTTTATTTGAAAAATAATCATGTTCTGTAAACTTTTTTTTCTATTTAGAAACATGTCGAACGCGAGAATTTTTTTATTTATTTGCAACGTCTCGAATGTTATAAAACGATTCCACAGACTGATCTTAACCTAATAGCCCTTAATCCTATTTTTAAATACATTTTTAGACATGTCAAATTCAAATACATCACAAACACTGTTGAACAAACGAAAACAAACATCCAACGGATTATTGAGACCATAAGAGGTTCTATGTCGTCTAATGAACAGTAAGTCACGCTCACGAAGTTGACGGGAAGGTGCATAAAACGAAACACTGGACAACAAAGATGGACAGTCGATGTTTCCCGAAATCAAATCAAAGACAAAAACCCGTTGTAGATTGGATCGTCTGGAGGCAAGCGTTTCGAGAGCGATAAGTCTACAACGGCTTTCATAATCGGGCATGTTCGTTGGGTCAGACCACGGTAATGAGCGAAGGGCGTAACGAATGAAGCTGCGTTGCACTCTCTCCATTCGGATTGTTTGGGTTGTGTGAAATGGAGCCCACACACATACCGCATACTCCAAGATACTACGAACTAATGAGCAGTATAGTGTCTTCATGGCGTAGATATCCTGGAAGTTGCTGGTACTACGCCGAACAAATCCTAGGACTGAGAACGCTTTGGTAGTTGTTAGGTTGATGTGTTCGTTGAATCGAAGCTTGTTGTCGATGGTCACACCGAGATCGCGGATGGAAAGAACACACTCCAGGGGTACGGACCCGATTGAGTACATGAATTCGATTCGTGATTGTCGGCGAGAAAATGCGATAGACTTACACTTTTTCACGTTTAGCTCCATACCGTTCTCAACGCACCATTTTTGCAATTCATCAATATCGGCCTGAAGTGCACAGCAATCGAGGTGAGATGCGACGGATCTGTAAATCTTCAGGTCGTCGGCGTAAAGCAGCTTTCGTGATTTCAATCGGAAGCACAGATCGTTCACGAACAGCACGAAAATTAGTGGCCCCAGCACGCTGCCCTGTGGCACACCGGATGTAATTTGGAACACACGAGAATGCGAACCGTTGATATTGACGAACGCCTTACGTTCAGTCAGATAGGAACGCAACCACTCTGTGATCCAGTGAGGGAAACCCAGGTGACGAAGTTTCGTAATGGCGAGGTCGTGAGGTACTTTGTCGAACGCTTTCGAGAAATCGAAATAAATGGCGTCTACTTGTTGCTTTTTCTCAATTTCAGACGATATAAAGCTGGTGAACGCCATGAGGTTTGTTGTGGTTGACCGCTTCTTTACGAATCCATGTTGAAATTCGGAGATAGTTGTTCGGGATGCTGAATAGAGAACGTTATGCACTAATTCCTCTAACACTTTCGCCAGGCAACACAAAATGGAGATACCACGGTAATTTTCCACGAGGTGATTCGAATCTGTTTTAAATATCGGGCAGATAGAAGCTGTCTTCCATAGCTTCGGGAAAACATAGCTTCGGGAATTGTCACACAAAAATGTTGGCCGTAGTGCACTAAGGAGGAGGGGGGTCGAGGATGCGTTACTTACTGTATTTTAGAGATGCGATTTGCGTTACGTTGCGTTACGGAAGGGTTAGAAAAACTTCAGATTGTTCAGCGCCTCTTCATTTGCACGCGAAGGGTGTTGACGAGCGATGCCGTGTTGCAATTTTTTTGGCGCTTGGTATTTTAATTAATAATTTTTTTTGAGCATTAATAATTTTTTTACGGCTCATTGAAGTGGTATGATAATCACTTTATTCGTTTCACGTTTCACCTCACGAACTTCGAGAAAAAAAATCACAGGCGGTGTATGGTGAGTATGAACTATAAATTATATATGTGGGGCTCAAAAAGAAAGGGGTATAAGTGACTTGATCGATTCTCCCACCATCAACCTTTTCTTTCGTGAATAGCTCAGCTACAAAAACGTTCCAATTTGATTTACCTACAGAACCGATAATTGAGGATCTGACCAATCGTTCCCATTGACAAATAAGCTCGGAATATGTTTGCGGCTAAATTATGACCAAAAGTGGGAGTCGATGAAGAGAAACTCGAACATGTCACTTACACCCATTTCCTTTTCAGCCCCTCTTATAATCTTATTCATAGAATAGAATAAAAATATTTGCATGCAGACAATATAACTTGCATATATTTTCGCAAACTAAGAAAACTGGCAACAAAGGAGCAGCCTGTACGAAAATTGTGTCCGAAATTGATTTTATATTATAATAATAAGTTTAATAGGAATATCGGAAAGTTTAGAGGAAATTGTTCAGGTTAGGGGCTTTTTGCTTCTAGTAGTTGAATAACGCTAAGTAGGAATTTTCATTCAAATCTGAGCAATTCAATATTGCTATAGAGCCTCCTAATCTGATGGAGAATAGTTCGGATCCCAAACTCGAATGTCGCCACTAGTCATCGCGGATACTTTAGTACTCTCAGGTTGATGGCGATATTGACCGTGTAAGGTGGCAAAATATTGATTGAGGTTAGGTCGGATGTCAAAAGCGTGGCTGTCACGATATTGAAGACCCTTTTTTTTATCCCTTTTTGTTTATTTTAGGCTCATTAGCATTTTAGCTGTAACAGAGCCGAATTTTAATCGTGTACATGTCTATAATTAGCACATTACACAGTTGCCATTTCTCGGCGTTAGACTATTCCCTACTACACCATTGCATATGGTACACATTTACAAAGTAGCCATTTAGGCGTAAGAGTTTTTCTATCTGTTCTTCCATTATCCAGTTAGACCGGACAGCGGAGACAGTTGTTGATCATTGTTGAGTTATTTATAGAACAGCAGCCCGATGTTTCTTGCAGAGCAGAGCAGTTGTATGGACGAATCGATCTTTATTCGACCGTGGATCGATCTCCATCGCTGATGATTGTTGCGTGGACGTAGCTATTCTGTAACAACACAAAGATGGTCAATGAGGGCCCTGAGTTTTGAACTCACGATCGATCGCTTACTAAGCGAACGCGCAACCAATGTGGCTACGGAGACCCCCTTTGAAGACACTTATTGTCAATAATTTTGATCGTGTAAGGTGCCCATTAGAGTTATATGTTTGTTACTTATTGAATGCTAAGACAAACGGTAGAGATAGAAACATTGACCCTTTTCAAAAAGTGTTTTTTTAGATTTTCAAGTATGCAAAGTTGCCTTAACATATTAAGGACCGAACGTTTTGGGGGCAAACTTGTACGCTTCATTTGTACGGATTCCACGAATGAGATCGTTTCCTTCGGTGTGGATGAGACAAAGGCGAGCCATCGGTAGGTCTTGTTAGACTCCTGGCAGACCAAGGATTTAAGCATCAAGTGTAGAAAACACAGGTTATTTCGTGATCCATCGGTGAGCGGTCCTTAAAGTGTTAAAGACACACGTAACGTTTCACTGCAATCTAATATCAAATGATCAATTTATCAAATTGACAATTTGTCAATTACAAAACCAAATCTAAAATTATTAACGCTTACATAATTTGCTTTATTTTGGTTGTGGTAACGTAAGGACATTTACCACTATTCACTCACGAGACTCGAAACGGAACTAGGACACAACACTTATAATCTTTGCAAACATTAAAAGGGTTAAAATTACCTTTGCGTCGACCGATTTCGGGCTCGATATTGGCCATCTACTGGACCGTGTCCGAAACGTCGTAATGATTGTATATGTTGTGGTTCCGTGTCGCGTGAGTGAATACATAACTTGAGGCTACGTGAAACTTTTAATATTTTGAAAAAATTGGGACAGTGTATGGATTCTGAATTGAATCGTTCAATAGTTGCCTACAACGTTTCATTGATATCAGCAATTATTTGAATGATAAATTATTTTCTTCCGTTACAATATACTCTTAATAATGATTTACACAACCATTCAGAGCAATTTCCGACTTCAATCGAGTGACACGAATCTGTCCTCCACATTCGATCCACCCCTTCGCTGCTACTCATTCGGTTTTATTCTAGCGGTGAAAGCTCTCACTTGCGGCACTGTAGTTCCATTCCAGCAAATGGATTGTTTGTACTACTCTAACTTTTTTTGCGTGGTTCAGCTGTTATTACTGTGCCAAGACACCCCACCCCAACCTAAGGCCGCGCCGTAGCGGACTCCGAGTGCTGCAACTTGTTTTCACTGCGTGATATGCGGTAAGCTTTTATGCATTCATTATCCAATTTAGTTTTCACACCGCAATCAATCAAAATCGTGCGCTCAGAGCGCACGACCGATGTGTAGTATAGTAGCTATGGCGCGGCGGCTGCAGTGGTTATTGGGTCGTAATTTAGTGGGATATTGTTCTCTCGGCCCCGAGCCGAGTTTGATCGTACGGTTTGTCAAAGTCAGTGACCCCATTTCGGAGTGGATTACATTATTTTTTCTCGTGTCGCTCTCACCGGATTTCCACCCACTTGACGCCGCTCGTGCCAGGAAATAATGTTTCAATTTCGCAGGAAGGGCATTTAAAGTGAATTATCATTCCATGGGTAGCAAATTCACTTTTTCCGTTTCGGAAACATGCAACGCTGAAACCCCAGCTATACATACATACACTTCTGGCCCTAATCAATCAATCGCGAATCATTGGTTGCAAATCTGCTGTCGGAAACGCTATTATGGAATCTAGAAGCCGCTTGATGGGAACACAAACGATTGCTACCAACTTTTTATTGAAGTTGCCGTCATTCTCCGACATGTTCATGTGTGTACTACACTACCGTGTGGGAAAGGTGTTCGAACATAATGTTGAGTCAGATTTTACAACATTACATGATATGATGTTTTATCTTGTTCCATTGCAACCACCCTCACGCGACTTGCGGGCGTCGATAAGCGCGAACGCGCTAAATCGATTATTGTTATTATTTCAAAGCACGTTACATTTTACACTCTCTCTCTCTCTGACCATTTTTCATCGTTTTCGAGTTTATGCTAAGCATCATCATATCGATGCGATGGTGGAAGCGAGTGTTGCAGCGCGCATCCTCTTCAGTGCTCCTCTGGGAGAAGCAAGCCGGTAACGAAAGGAACTCACTTTTTAGCGCGAGAGAGCGCGCTTCAGTCACTTCCCGGAATCGCCCCGCTTCGGTCCAAACGAAAATTTAGCTCCTCGTAAGTTTAATTGAATTGGGTTGGTTATTTAATTATCGTGACACTTGAATGATCTAATATGACGTTCGAATATTAAAATCAGTGAAGTGCCACGAGCCACCGAAAGCGCAGCATGGGAGCCATCGCGAATCGATGAACATGCGAAGCATGAGTTGTGTCGGATTGGTTGTTTGCATGTTCGTTGAAAGCAATTGTCTGTATTACGCGATGGTAGAGCAACTCTTGAGGTGGTATTTAATACCACCATCTTAATTGGCCGACAGCATAAAACCTCCGTCATCGATGCGATATACGTTTCCAGCCGAAAATGATTGAATTAAAATAATAAAACAGAACCGATATTGTGAGCGAAAGTCCGGATGCTCTCCAAATATTTTCAGTTCATTATGAAGAGGTTTATGCTGTTGCCGTCAGTGGAGTGTGGATTGTAATTATTATTATTCCTTTGCTTCAATTCGAGGCGATAGAAAATTTACTAATGCACGGTGGGCGGGCAGCCCGTTAACACAATCAATTCGACGCTAACTGTGTATATATGCTACATCATTGTAATCATCATAATCATCTTCCACCCGACCGTTGTTTATTGATACGTTCGGCGTTTATTCGCTATTCAGGCTGCCGTAAAGTTTTCCAAGTTGAACAGCTGATGGATTAATTGCCGTTGTGTTTTTTTTTTCTATCTTTCGCAGACAATTCATATTCGCTAAAAGCACAATGACGTATGGTATTCGTTGGACTGTTTGAACTTGAAACATCTACTAGTGTGTGGGTAAGTGTAACAAAATTGTTTTTTTTCACTCATTGCTTGTTTTATTTAGCATTAGCATTATACAACGTCATAGATAACCCTAACCAGGTTTGCTTATTTATTTATTCATTTCTTCATTTATTTCAAATTTTGGACTATATGTTGTCATGTTGAAAATGTGTAGGGAAAAGCCAATGTGGCATTAAAACTCCACATCTTTACTTCATACATAATAAAACACAAATAAACCACATAAATAAAAGGAGGCAATCTGGCGTAGTGGTAACATCCATGCCTCTCACGCTAAAGGTCACGAGTTCAATTCTCACTCCCGACATTCTTCCAAAAATGGAAGTAAAAGTGACGAACCAGCCTAATGAGTTGAAAATCACTATAATACAGATATAAAAAAAAAAAAAAACATAAATAAAATGGTCAAAACATTAACATAATCAATAAACATTTGGCACAGCTCATCGTTGGAAGCGTCTCGGTCAGTCTGATTATCTTTGATCCGGTGGTTCTCGTTGAATCCGACAACGAGAAGCTTCAGAAAATTGGTTGAAGTCGAAGAATTCATATAATACATTGAATCGTGGTGACATGAAGCGAATTGGGTTATGTAAGCCGTAGTTTGCCAAATGGGGTTCAAGATGAAAAACCAAAATTGGAATGTGAGGATTTAGGAGCACAAGAAATGTATTGTGAATCCTCTGGAAGGAGAAGGAGGGTCCCATACAAATATTACACTTATTTCAACCAAACATATTAACACATATTAACATATTAACCCCATAAAATGTTAATTGCTTATAAAACAGACAAAAAATACGGGTTTAATATTTTGCGATTAGGAACAGAACTACCAATTCTCACGAAAATCTGAGGACCACTATATCGGTTTTGCATGGAATGGCTGTATCGTATATTTCGTATATTCCAACACGCGGCCGACAAATTCATGTTTCAAATCTAGTTTGGTATCCATATAAGCCATTCCATGCCAAACCGATACAGCGAAACTTCGATATAACGTACACATTTTCAATGGACGAATCAGGACCATTTCAGGTTCAGTGAAACTTTGTGGGTGTAAAGACATTGGTCATTTGAGCAACTTCGAATACTTGGAATTCCCAAAAAAAATTAGATTACTTTTTGAAAAGGGCCAAAGTTTTTACAAAAAAATCTGACTCCAAAACTATAATATCTAAAAAATTTGTTAAAGAATGAAATGAAGGAAATCGTGGAAAACAAATACATAAATAAAATTACACTGAAAAAAATTATTAAAAAGATTGAAATTATTTTTTTTCTCAAATACATATTTTTTAAAAATTTTTCTAAAATTTCCAATGCATGGGTGACTGTTCAGTAGTTGCATGGAATATTTGGATATTAATGTTTTTGAGAAAAAGAAATGCCAATTTTCAAAATAATTTTATTTAATGATTTTTTAAAAATAAGTTTGCTATTTTTTAATGAAGGCTTGAAAAAATTCCTGTATTTCTTTGTCTGACCAAAATCATGTAGTTCTTTTGTTTTTGAGTTGGATTTTATTTAAAATTTTAAATTATTTTTAAGCTGTTTTCGGACACAATAACTTAAAAACGTTAGGACCTACAAAAATTTAGTCATAGAATGAAATATAGGAAATAATTTAATATTGCATTAACAAATGCGAAAAAAATATAAAAATCACAAATTATTTGAAAAATTGAAATTCATTTTTCTCAAAAATATATTTGTTTTTCAATTCTGAACGAAAATTATGTGAATAGCCTACACAACTACCTACAACACTCCCATACATTGGAAAAAGGGCAACAACAATAAGTAAGTGGTCATTTTATTTATTTACCCTCAATCAACAGTATGAAGGGAAACATCATGAGAAAAGTTGGCTTCACTTTCTAGTTGGATTTTGTGATCATTATTTACAAAATCAACCCGAACAGCATCGCAAAAAAATAATATGAGCAATGTTTCGAAGTTTTTTATTATGTTTCGATATAACGTACAATTCGATACAAGGCACAATTTTGAAGGTGAAATGTACGTTATCAAAAGTCAAAAGTGGTAATATTGTTGTTCATCATGAAACGTTATACCCGTTTTTTTAAAAAAAAAATTATTAGGGTACCCATTTCCATTTTAGGGTGGTCCGAAAAAACATTTTTTTCACTTTTTCCAAAAATGACTTTTTTTAAAAATTCACAACTTTTGAACCACTGAACCAATTTGGTGATCGATATATCACTTTTTCGAAAATAAAGAAATAATATAAAACGATCAATTCTGCGTTAAATTATTGAACAAAACATGATAATTAAGCTGAAGAAAATATTCTTGAGCATTCGTGCCGATTGTAGTGATTAGCCGTATTCAAGGCGATTACAGAAAAACTTCTTACTGGGTAATTTATAGCGTATACCATATTTAATTTGAAACCTCCTAGTATCACTTCCATATGTTCAGAATCAACAAATATGGGTTAATCTGAGCGATTTTCTCTTTCATTGCGTGAAGTGAGATGCCAAAAATTATTGAAATTTGGACATACCATTTAATAATAATAATTTATAATTTGTTTGCTTGACATTTTCAAGAAACTGAAATACTGTGACTCATTCAAAGCACAAAGCGCGAATCAAAACTGACAAAACCGGATAACTTTCATACCATGTTATGTTACTCAAAATCAGCCGTTTCATTAATGGGTAACTAAAATGATCACTATTGTGGGGAGTTTGCCATACTGAAGGAACAAAAATTTCTGCATAAATCGAGAACTAATCAAGCAAATGGAACCAAATTTTGTAAGTGGAGGTTTTAGAGTACAAGAGATGCTGAAACATTCTGCAAAACTCGAGAACTAATGGAGCAAATGGAGCCAAACATTATACTACATTGGGTACGAAAAATGTTTCTTGGTTTGGTTTGACACCCCTCCCTCCTCTGAAAGTGTGAGGAGGGGGAGCTCCCATACAATCAAAACAGAAATTTTTGCATGACTCGAGGATTAATAGAGCAAATGGATGATTCAAGACTATAAGAAGGAAGAAGAAGGAGGGTCTCATGAAAATATTACGCATATTTCAACCAAACATACTAACAACTAAACATGACAGTTGAAAATTTTCGGAAAGCCCTGAAGAAGATAAAACTTAAAATAAAATCGTGGAACATATGATGAAGTCTCTAATTGTGGATAATAGAAATCCAACGTGCCCCACGATTTTATTTTAGTCTTATCAATGCCTTAGACTAATGAGAGAGACGTGTGATAACTGCTAACTGCTATTGTCTAATTATTTTCTAGCTTTTGATACATTATTATGTTTAATCAGAATTAAACCGTTTAACTTAAAAAGTTTTTTTACTTATCTTATTTTCTAGTTTTTAGTACATTATCTGTTTCATTAGAATATTTCTCTACAATAAAACCATTGTACTGTATTCTATAAGTCAAATAATTTCATTTGATATTGAGTGGATTGCAGAAACTACATTATATGTTCTCCAAGGCAAGTTCGTTCGTTTGATACACATATCTCAATCAACCTTTTTTTTTGAGATGATATGAAAACAGCTATTTTGTAGCGGCGGCCAAATTGGATTTTTCAAGATAAGCAGTTTTAAAATGACAGCAGAGATAAAGGTATTTTATAAATTCGGTCAGTTCCTATTGGTCAAATTTCTATTAATGTGGGACAACCCTACAGCCATACAAACATACATACAAACAGTTCAAGCTAAATAAAACCGTTTAATAAAATAATTTGCTATTTTGTGATTGCGGCCATCTTGGATTTGGATTTTTCATGATTTGCTGTGATCTACTATTGAGGCCCTTTCATTTGATACCCTTATTAATCGGGTTTTGAGAAAATATGTAGCCCGCCATTTGGTAGTGTCAGCCATCTTGGATTTACATTTTTCATAAATAACCGTGTTCTACTAGTGAAGCCCTTTCATTTGAAACCCATATTAACGGGGTTTTGACATAATATGTAGTCCGTCATTTTGTAATGGCAGCCATCTTGGATTTGCATTTTTCATAAATAACTGTGAATAACTGTAAATACTAGTGAAGCCCTTTCATTTGATACCCATATTGATAGAGTTTTGAGAAAAAAAAATGGCGCCATTTTGTGGTGGCGACCATTTAGGATTTGTATTTTTCACTAGATGACCCGGCAAACTTCGTCCCGCCCAAAATTTGTGCAGAACTGTTCATTGATTGATCTTCTAATCGACCCCGTTGAATTTACGTTTTACTATAAAAATCCTAGTATTTCCAACAAAACTGAACATTATAATATCAGATTATTTTCAGACACAATTCTTGCAAATAACATGTTTCTCCGTTACATGGAATAAATGTTTTATACAGAAAATATGATAGCATAAAGACAGCCCTAAATCGTTAAATTCCTTCCTCGAGTTTTGCTCTTATCAACACATCCGGCGATCCTTTTTTTGGTATAGATAGAAGAAGATATAGGAGTACGTTTCATCACATTAAAATCCATTTCCAGTTTCGAGCAAAGATCAATTTCGCTAGCGCAAACATCAAATGGACTAACAGCCCTTGTCACAATGTAATTGTAGAACATATGGGAATTTAATTATCCGAATTTTCCCTTTTTCCTTCAGAATTTTCCGACAATTTTCAATTGTCATGTTTGGTTGGAATATTTTTGGTTGAAATATATGTAATATTGTTATGGGACCCCCTCTCCAACCCAGAGGAGGGAGGGGTGTCATACCATTATAGAAACATTTCTTATACCCAAAAACCCTCACATCCCAAATTGTGCTTGATTAGTTTTCGAGTCATGCAGAAGATCGTGTTTCGTTTGTCTGGCAGCCCCCCTTAGAGAGGGGGGGAGAAGTGTATTCGTCATAGAAACGTTTCGTGTCCCTCTTTACATTTACATGCCAAATTGGGCTCCATTTGCTTGATTAGTTTTCGAGTTTTGCAGAGATTTGTGTTTCATTTGTATGACAGCCCATCCTTAGAATTTGGTTCCATTTGCTTGATTATTTCTCGAGTCATGCAGAAATTTGTGTTTCCTTTTCATGGTCTCAGACTATCATGAAAACCTTCCCCGGCCCCAAAAACCCCTACATACCTATGTTCATGTCGATCGATTCAGTAGTTTCCGAGTCCATGTGATCCGCCATTTAGTAGCGGCCGCCATCTTGGATTTTGAAGATCATGAAATACGCAGTTTTATAATGACTACAGAGATAAAGGTGTGTTTCAAATTTCAGATCAATCGGTCAGCAAAAAGGGGGTCAAATTTCTATTAATGTGGGTCAGCGTTACAGACAAACATGTTACAAACAGACAAACATGTTACAAACATTGAACGGCTCTGTTATACAGTTTTCGCTTGTATCCCTTGCTCATTGATGTGTTAGCTCTCTTCGCAGAGAAATTAAAATGAGTAGGGAGTGTCCAAGTAACCCAACGCTCTGTCAGTTGTGAATTGAATTATTTTGTTCAATTCGCCTATTTATAAATTCCGCTATTCTGACGTTCTACGCATAGTTGTCCCATGTTCCAAAATCAGCAACTGAGAAAAACGCAATCGAAGTTTTCTAGCATATTTCTCTATCAGAAGCTTTAACCATTTCAGTTTGGCCCTGCTGAAAGCGTGACATAAAATTCTTGTACTTGAACCGATTCATTCATTATGGATTTACAAAAAACGCATGGTTGAACAGTTATGCCTAGAATATCAACATGGGACAATTGAGCTTGATGTTGTTTTTTGAAAAGCAGGGAACAAACAATAAGTTTTTACGTGGTTTTCCGGAAGATTAGGCATAAAAACATCGTTTCATGACGAAAAGTGAAAATTGTCAAAAAGTAACATGGGACAAATATGCGTAGAACGGCAGTATTGTCTTAGGGAGAAACGAAATTCAATAATTTATTCTTCAGTAGATTTTCTCCAATTTCCGGGTTACAGGTATGGCTTCCAGTCTATAGCGGCCCCTACACGAACAATTATATTGGATTTTTTCTACCAATGGCAATCAATGCGTTTGAACACAGCAAATTACAAACTACTGAGATATAGCAAACTACTTTTCAACATGGTAGGGTAAATGATGTTGATTTGTGCAGTCGAAAATCTGATCTTGGTTTGTCCACTTTTTTCAATGCTCTAGTTCAGCGCACCTGGGTCAAATCAGGTATTCAAATGTTTCCAAACATTATCTATAAAATTGTCTTCTTCATGATGTACAGCAGCTTTACAGGATATTTTTACGGATTCACATGTTTTTAAGGTTTATAAAGTCCACCTTCTATTGATGTCAATGCGACCCTCATTTGAGCTAACTTTTAATCGATCACCAGATGATTATTTGGCACATAAATATTCAGACCATTTCTGGACTATAACACTTACAAATATTGTAAACATCATGCTTGAACACCATTTGTATCAGATTTATATATCTAAATCATGTAACTAATTCTTCTTCTCGATGAACTCAATTCTAATCATGGTTTGTCCGATGCACTGATGTTGGTTTGTCCATATGATTGCTGTGGCAGCCGCTTGGCGCGTGGCAGTTTGTTTACGGTGTCCTTCGCGCTTAGCAGAAATAGAGTTTCTCTGTGTTGAGTGCTGTTCATCTTTAAAATGCACAAGAAAAGGTCTCGAGGGCAGAGGGTTAAATTATGAAATGATCAATATGATGACAGTAATCTCAAGCAATGAGAAATGCAACATCTACATGAAAATTCGATTTTTTTTCTTAATCAAAAATAGTGATTCCTAGAACCGAACAAACCATGATCAGTTTTCGGACAAACCATGTTCATTTTTCGGATTATTCGGAACCATGATCAGATGTGGACAAACCATTATCATAGTTTCTCTTTGAAGAAAATCGTTTAAAAAACATTAAAATTCGAATGACCTGAACGCCTTATGGTATTATGGCTATTCAACAAACCCAAACTCGTCTTGATTACATGTGATTTTCATGAAGACAAATCGATTCGCATTTACTAGTTGCGCTAACAACCCCAAAATCACAAATCTACATCATTTACCCTTATACTAGACACAATACTGTTAATGTCGTAAAAATATACTATGAAATATACTTTGAAGAACTTCTTTATGCAAGAAATCCGTATATTGCCTTGAAGATGGAAGACGCTACAACAGAAAAATAAGAATTAATAATTTTCTAACCAAGTATATGTGTTCCATTTTAAATGTTATTGTTTTTAGTAGGAATTTTCTAACAAAAAGTTCGTTTAGTGTTAACAAAAGGAGAAAGAAAAAATCAATTTGATTTCATTCAACACACCACTTTGTTTCACTCAGAGATTTTGCACCATGGCCGTCTATTGTCTAAAACCAGCACATGGTATCAAAGCATCGGCTATCTATATTTTCACGACCATCGATGCTTCAACAGCACTCTCCAGAACAAAAGGAATATCGTCGCACCCCTCGAGCAGCATATCATGGAATCGCAAAACATCCAACACAACATTGTATCCAACTATTGTATCCCACTGCCGCTATTGTTGCATTGAAGTGTTCGCTTCGATAGGAATATTCTTCCCCCCTCTACCGGACTCGATATGATTTTATGCTTCATTGGGTCAGGAGACAGGAGAACACCCTCGCAAACGGTTTATTTATTGCTGCTTCGATTCGTGTCTTTGTGTGTTTGTGTTATGTTGCGCTGCCAAAATTCATGGCGGAAGCATTATGTTATGTACAATGCACTTTCCCAAATGGTAGTAAAGTTTGTGCAGGCCTGATAACGGGACGGGTCGCGCGAGCGTGCGACTTCACTCTTTCATTCATTCATTGAATTCGGTCGAGCGTTCAGTAGCGGGCACACACCTGTTCGTTCCATCGTCATTCAGTTATCATTGAAGCGACGATTATATGGTTCGAAATTGGAGCTTTGAAATCACACCTAGGGCCGTTACCATAGTGCATGACCCTGTTTATGAGTGCGTTATGCAGCGGCGAGGGTGTTTGCGAGAACCGTGCAGTCCGCTCCGCTGCTAGCCTATATATTTGGTTCCAACTTGGCCCACAAACGGAAAAGAATCATACCAGTTTCGGTTGAATTACACAAGTGTCCGGTTCGATTGCGATAAGTGCGGAAAGATCCGATACCTAACCGCGTTATGGCTACCAGCCAATAGCCCTAAAGCTACAACGTGATTAGCCTCTGCGGTTATACTGTGTGACCTAGTTAAACTCGGAATGACCAAACACAGCCGGGGCCGAAGAGCCGTGATGAAGTGCAGCAAGATAAGCGAAGGACGGCATGTTGCAGATGCAGATGATGTCTGACGAACTACTAGCAGTCGCAGCACAGTCACAACGGCCCGAAATGGTTCTGATTGAGCGATCGATAGCGCCATATTTGGGCACAGTGGTGGTGACTGGTGAGGCCATCCGGCTGACCGGCGGACCGGTCGTGAGCCGCAACAACAGCATGAATAGCTTCCAGCGGTTTGGATTGTACAAAAAGTATGTGGAAAAAAACGGGTGATCCTCCCCGGAGACGAATCGTGTAGAATAATGTGTTTGTGTGAATTCTAGACTGCGCTCTCAGTGTTAAAATACTTGTTCTAGATTCTCGCGGTCATGTGTCGCACAGGGTAGGGTAGACATTTGCACCAGTAATTTTACTTGATAAAATGATTTTATGACTCTAGGTTGGGCTTGTTTGACTTCTGCAAGGGCGCAACATTGAACATTCTATAATCGAAAAACTATTTGTAGGGCGTAAGGCGTGTGCCGCTTTCGTTGAAGGTCTTCCAAGCGCCTTGAAGCTTAGAACGCACTCGGGAAGGATAATTTTGTTGTTATTCGCGGGTTTTCAACTGATAATCATCGATGCAATGTTTGTGTCTGAAATCGTTATTAAAATTGTTATATACTAAATGTACATAAGAGGCATTACTTTTCGTTTAGTATTGCTCGAACGACTTGAAGTGCGAAAAACTGGTGGAAGAAGACAATGAATGAATAACTCAAGTAGAAGATAGTGAGTTAATCTTTGTTTTGAGAAGTATGCCAATTCATAAGTTTGTATTTACAGTAGCCAATCGATTATCCGCGAACGTAATTCTTTAGTCCTTCGCGAAATTTGTCGGTCAGTGGCAGACTATTGCTTCTTTGTGTTGGGGCATGGTTGTCACATCATCTGATCACTGGTGTACATACTTCTCACACTGGTGTACATACTCATACTGAAAGATTTTTATTCGTGTTTGCGCCTCATTTGATTCACATGAGTGGTTTTTTTTTGCGTTTTTTTTCCCAAAATATATTTTTTATTAAGGCACATGTGGCGTTAGCCTGACGGGGCCGGGAGTCCAATATTTTGACAATTTTTGTCTTACAACTATGTTAGTAATATGTAACCGATTACTCGCGGTTGGCTCGAGGTTAGTATTACAAGTGTTCTCATAATTGGTATGTTGCAGTCTTCGATGCTCTGTACGTGTGCCCGACACGGGCTACTTCCTATTGGGATGCAGCTGACCATTAATCAGCAACGCTCCCTAGTCTGTACCCCATATCGAGCGTGGTGCGTCTTTCTCGACTCGAGGAATCCAGGATAGAATGGTCACTAGCCGGCGCAATCATCAGCTCGTGTAGAGTTGTCATGAGCGGTACAACCTTTGGCTCTTCTTGAATGATCAGTGGACTGCACAACCTTCGGCCCGTGCATCTGTAAAGAGTGTGTGTATGTATTGCCGCGACTAAGTAAAAGTTTATCGATCGGATAGGAGGGATATGAAACGGGGACACAACGAAGGAAACATCATTAAACGTTGACATCGGCGTTTCTGAGGAACAGGTATAGATGAAGCAGAAGCTCAGGATCCCGGCTACCTAAGATATCCCGGACGGGGATATCCGATTGTCTGCCTTGTGCTCTCAGTGCTCTAGAGAGCTGAGAGCGAGTAGCATGGAACCGGATACACGACCAGACAACATGCTCGATGTCGTGGTAGCCATCGCCACAATCACAAAGATTGTTTGCTGCGAGTCCAATGCGATAGAGATGCGCGTTTAGGTTGTAGTGATTGGACATAAGCCGAGATATCACGCGAATGAAATCACGACCTACATTCAATCCCTTGAACCATGCACTCGTCGAGACCTTAGGGATAATCGTGTGTAACCAACGACCGAACTCATCTTCACTCCACATGCGCTGCCAACTAACGAGTGTGTCCTGACGAGGAATGTGAAAAAATTCATTATAGGCAATTTGCCTTTCAAAAAGTGTGCCTTCTGAAGCGCCCACCTTAGCTAGCGAGTCCGCTTTCTCATTCCCTGGAATCGAGCAATGAGAGGGAACCCATGCTAAGGTAATCTTGAATAATTTTTCGACCAAAACACTCAATAGATGTCTTATTCTTGTTAGGAAATAAGATGAGCGTTTATCAACTTTCATTGAGCGGATTGCCTCTATTGAGCTGAGACTGTCTGTTTTTTTTTGCGTTATCCGCGGTGTTTTTGCCACCCAATTCCGCGGATAATCGGAGCTCTTCTATACTAGGCAGGATCCAACGTGTTTGAAGGCGAAACATGAAAATCGACTCTCCCCTCAGTCGCTTCACTACTTCGGTATTCGCCGTCAACATGACTTGAATTGACTAGCTTTAAGATCGAGGATGACTGATGAACTATTCTAGCAAATTGTTATTCTGTAGTGGTAGTATCCGGCTAACACTAGAAACCTACCTTATCATCATAAAAATACATCGTGAAGTTTAAATTACGAATATTTTCATACTAAATTCGTTATACAAAAAGTTAACTTGAAATATTTAAAAAAAGTTGCATTATAAGCAATGTTTTTCAAGTGTTATGATACACATTCAAATGCGATAAAAATACAAACAACGTGTCAAATCATTCGTATGGATGAAGATTGGTTGGATGGTGAAATTTTGTTTGAGATACCAGAAAATGCTGAAGTTGTTCATCCGTTGATATCGTTTGAGAATTTGACATGTCGGTCGTAAAGACAGAAAACAGAAAAAAGAAAAGCACTCTTATGTTGAACTTTTGTATGCTCGCTCGCTCATATTGTTCTCATATTGCTACACTATATATATTATACAAATGCTTACCAGTATGTGAAAGTCATGACATTTTCTGTTATTTTTAGGCTCATTAAATGTAATAAATCGAGATGACAAAACATGTGCCAAAAATTAATTTTGGGTGTAGTAGCTATGTGGATAACGTGGCCGTGTGAAACAGTTTTGCATTCTAACCGGCCTTGATTCGACCCCCGTTGACATCGTTTGGACTTTTTTTCGGTAAAATTCCTAAAGAGATGAAAAAAGAAAAAAAGAAGAGATGTCTGCTGCCATACATACAAACATTTTGAAGCTTTTGAAACAAATGCTTTCATTTGCTCATGACATGACTTTTTTTTTCTGCCGAAGATGAAATGTTTTCTGCCAACGATAGTTTGGGTTTAAGAATCATCATGCTGGCGTCTTTCTTCTAATTACACAATTCTTACGGTTAAAGAAAAAGAATACCCGTCTCCGGATTTAATCAAAGTTACTGAAGTGAGTTCGGAAGTAAAGCTAGAAAATTTTCTGGATTCCGAATTGTTGAAGCCTTGAACAACAACGGATTACTGAATAATTTGACTGAGACAGATTTCGAGCTTTCATATAAGAGGGGTTGCGATGGAAGTGTGGTTTTCTCTACAAACAAAGCAAGTATGCCGAAGAATCCAAAGAAATTTCCTGAATGAGCAATGAAACGTTTGAAGTAATCTTTCGTTGACTTTTATATTCATTTTTATCATTAAATAAAAATAAATAACTCATAAAATATTCCTCCTATTTCATTTTATTTTTATTTTTTAACTCAATTCAAATGCAAAAAAATTGACCCGAATTGCGGATTTTAAACTGTATTTTTATTTATAAAAAAATATTCCGTAGAACATTCTCCTTATTTTTTTCTTGAGTTTTTCTGTTTTGTGTATGTTTTGATGTATCTTAGCATGTGTGTTTTGTTTTGTGTATGTTTTGTGTATCTTAGCATGTTTTGTTTTGTATCTTAGCTTGTGTATCTTAAAATGTTTTGTGTATCTTAGCATGTAAACATGTCGTTGTATTGTAGTTTGTGTTGATTACTTACCTAGTTCTTACGGCCAGATAACTTTGTCTGCCAAAAAGGATAATAAATTGTTTAATTTTTATTTTTTCCAAATCCTATGATGGAAGATTTTGAAGAACGAAATAGTTTAGTGAACAAATTTGCTGAATTACAATGTGTAAGTAATGAATGTATTAGAAAATGTTTGAGAGACACATTTCAAATTCTGACGATGGAATTAGATCATAAATGCTCGCAACCCATCTCATGTTTGAGATCTAAATTTCCGATTCCGGTTTTTAGTCTCAGATTCCCAGAATATCGATCTGAGATTTCAAATTTTGGGTCATATCTATGAATTACAGATTCATATTACCGACTTTTACCCATCGCTCCCCTACATGCTTCGAGCGGAGGTAGTGCCTTTGGTGAGGGGTCCTAATAGAACATGAAAGATACAAAAATACAACTCAAATCGAGGATAAAGTAGGTTAATATTTTTATCAGCAGAGTGATGAGATCACCGGTGCCTGAACACTTTTTTTTCTAATGAGAAATCGAGATGGCCATTTTCATTGGCACCTTGAACCATACTTTTGCCTCTCATTCAGAAAAAAAGGTCCAGAGAGTCGATTTTTGACAATTATTTTTTTTCAGATGACGCAATTTTAGGACATTTGGCATAAAAAAATCGTAAACACCATTTTCATGGTTTAAATGTTGGTGGTTTGAATCTTGCATCATTCTTAAGCTTCAGCTTCAGGCTGTAAAACAGATCACATGTGCCTCGGTCGTCTATCTGATGGGTCTTTGAAAGCTTCGGAGTTACAGCTCACTGCCCATGATTGCATAGGAGACGTAATCGACAACACCATTAGTGTAGGGAAACGCATTTTTGTTGGTTTTTGGCCCACAAGTATAACCATGCAAATTTCCGATGAAATGATCTGTCCAGTTGAAGGATATTATCGGCAAAAAGAGGACCTAGGTGATTTTTCGGATTATAACATATGTTTTCCATTTGGAAAACGTTCAATCAATCGTTTCAATGAACATTTGTCCACATAGCTAGACGTAAACAGGTTGCTCTGTTTGTAGCGTTAGTATTCACAATTCCGATAATAGTCAAAACATCTTCGTCGGTAGTTTCAGTTGTTATCGGATAAAATCAAAAAGATTTGGAAGAAATTTAGTGAAATGTCTGGAAAAGGTGCTCTTGATTTGTTGTGAGTCAATGATAGTACTTTTTTCCTGAAGAATACTCTGGGATATGATAAGAACAGCAGGTTCGCGTTTTTTCAATTAGTTGAATATGTAAAGGCAATCTGCACTGTTGGTAATTTTAGCAACATAATTTACCGATATCACGATCAATCGCATGAAGATGGTGAAGTGACTTACTCCAACGGTATGAGTAAATGCTGAGTATGTGGAGTAATTCAATGTTGAATCCGTGGAGCTATAATCCTAAGAACCAATATTATTTTAATTTTACTACTGATCTAATTGTTTCATTATCTACTTGAAAATTCAAATGCAGAAATTTAGGTAACTATAACATTAAAAAACACAATTGCTTCTCTTTGTTCATCGTGTACAGAAAATAGTAATTATACGAGCATCGTTTCAATGGTTTCTTATATTCATCTATTAGAAAACACTAAGTAATAAGACACTATCGTGACAGGCATGTTTTGACTCTACAACGAATGTGATTCAAATGTACAGGGTTTTCCAACTTTAAATTCCGAAAGTAAATTGAAATAAAACACACTTAGAATTCAAATTTCGATGAAACTTTTATTTCAAATTAAAGTTTGGCTTATGCCATTATGTGTGAAATCATCATCGTTCAAATGTCCACCTAGGGCTTCCTCGTACACCTTGATCCGGAACAGGTAATTTTCGATGACTTTTCGGCACATATGGGACGGTATCTCGGTCATAACTTCACGAATGTTGTCTTTCAAATGTTCAAGAGTTTGCGGAGAGTTGGCATAGACACGGTCTTTCGCATAACCCCACAAAAAAAAAGTCTAGCGGGTTCAAATCGCATGATCGCCATAGCGCTCACCATTCACAGTTACCGTCTCGCCGTCCTCATTTTCAAAGAAATACGGCCCGATGACTCCACCAGACCATAATGCGCACCAAACAGTGACTTTTGGCGGATGCAATGGCCTCTCAACAATCACGTGTGGATTTTCTGAGCCCCATATACGGAAATTTTGGGTGTTCACATAGCCACCGAGCTCGAAATGTGCCTCATCGCTGAAGAAAATTTGATGCGAAAATTCAGCATTTTGTTGCTGTTGTTCGTTCACTCAATCGACGTATGCCCGACGCATTCCATGGTCACCACGCTCTAATTTTTGTACCAGTTGGACTTTATATGGATGTAGGTGCAATTCCAAATGCAAAATTCGCCACAATGATGTGTTTGACAAGCCCAATTGCTGAGCACGCCGTGGAATCGAAACATTCGGGTCATCCTCCACACTGGCAGCAACAGCGGTTTCACAATATCCGCTACGGATCCAGTTTGTTCGAATTTACGCACTACACTAGCGATTGTGTGCTCTGTAGGCCGTCCATGACGACCAAAATCCGTCCGTAATGCTCGAAAAACATTTGCCGGTTTTTCATCATTTTTATAGTATAATTTAACAAAATTAACACGTTGTGCGATGCTAAAATGATCCATATTGTAAAATGGCAGACATTCAACTAACGATATGACGCTTTGGTTGACAGCTATGTCAAACGGTTGTCAGCGCAGGGCTGTATACTTTCGGAAGCCCGAAATGGAAAACCCTGTAGATTTAGTTTATAGCTTATAATACTGACAATTGTTGATTTTCGAACGATGTATGAAAGCTGTATGAAACTACGTCTGTTATGCGGACAAACAGTGATTTTTCAGAAACGTTTTTTCAAAATTGCTCAAATGTTTTCGAACAAAAAATGTTCGTTTGCATGTTGAGCAAACGTATTCCACTGTGTAGAATGCGAAATAGCGAAAAAGTGGATTTTGTTCATTTTGTCGTTTACGTCTCCTATACAAACATGGGCAGCTCAGTGTGAATATTTTACTAATAATACTGTTCCAAAGTCGTGAATGGAAAAAAATGGAATCCCGCTGGTAAAAGATTTGAGAATCAGGGAATTTAATAACAAAAATCAAATCTGAATTCAGTTTTTTTCTCAAGTAAGTAACAATGATCTTTACCTCGTATAAGTTCTGATTTTGAAGCACTCAATATAAAATTTTAAATTATCTACATAAATAATATTACTACAACAAAGTGGGTAGAAAATTAGAAAACTTCGCCATCGTTGTTATTGCTTTGAAAACTCGTGTCCCAAATTCGAGTAATTTTCTGACAATCGCGCTAGATAGCGTGTACTCCCACGTGTATCTCTTTACTTCATCTCGATGATTTATTGCTTCCCTGTCGATCGCATGTTTCCCCCTTGAATAAATACCCCGCGAAAGCAACGAAACGAAAGCTAATCGTCTTCTTCATTGGAATCGTTTCGCTTATCCCCAAATATCCTAGCGTGGGAACCTCGTATGCAAATTTATATCTACCTATAAGTATACAACCTAAACATGTCAGTCAGAGAGACACAACGCCACCCAGAAGGTAAATGTACTGCATGTACAGCTTACCAAACCAACAACCCCTAACCCCCCCGGATGCCGGATGGGAATTGGAAAACTACAAAACTTGTTGAAATTGTAACATGCAACATATCATTCATTCATTCTTGCCTTGGTGCTGCTGCAACTGTGCGACCATCCCCCGAATCTTCTATCGTCCGGCCTCCGAAACTAGCAAAAAAAAGCCGCTGAGCGATGGCCCGTGGTATTGATATTCGGGCATATCCAATGTGGAGCAGTGTTTTGAGGTTAATGACACCAACAGAGAACCTGAGAACCCAGCCAGCATGGCTGTGATCCTGCTATATGTATGGTTACAGCACATCGGGCACAAGTGCTTCTGGTTTTCGTTGGATGTGTTCGTTTTCGTCACTCTCTGTCCAGGTGGGACGGGGGCGGGGAGGTGAAATCATTCGGGGAAAACACAACGAGGTGTCACTGAAATTTATGAGCAGACGCGGACTTTCTTCTCTTGTCGCTCCTGGTTGCGTGTTGAGGTGAATTGACTTCAAAGTGAGAGTTAATTTTTTTTTCTCCGGATTTTGGCGGCTGGTTTGTGTTATTTGAAGAAAAAGATTCATGTTCGAGGACATTGTCTCCGAAACACTTCGGGAAAAGATTAATTTGTTGTTCATTTCCTAACATGAATTACAGACACTATGATGAATCTATGACACTTTCTACAGAGTCTTCCAGGTTAAACGCTCACGCAAAACAATCGAATAGCTCATTAAAAAAATTCATTTTTCGCTCCGTCGATAGTAACACTGCATTCCCCACTTCGGGACGATAATATTCGTTCAGTCTGATCGGATGATTTTTAGTGTCAAGATGCACAATTTACAAGAACGTGTACTTTTTAGTGAAAACGTATTACTCGAGCAACCGTTGCCTTAATGAAACTTTGTCCTCTTATGGTAAGGATTTCGAACATTTCTCGTCGTCGATTACTTCCTCTGGGGGTACGTGGAGGACCGTTGCTAATAAGCCACAAAATATGGAGGAACTTAAAGAAGAAATAACTCGGATTTTCAACAGCATCGAAGTCGTAATGTTAGAGCTGCGCATGAAGATTTTTGTTCACGGTTTGAAACGCGTTATCGAAAAAAGGGGTGGTCACATCGAAAATGTCCTAAAATAAGGTTTATTTTCGGTTTTTCGAATAGAAATCGATTCAATTTTGTAGAAGTTATTAACATTTGTTGCGTGAGCGTTTAATCTGAAAGAGCCTGCACCAACATAAAGCCACTAAATAATCCATGCAAATGGAACACAAAGGACCTTTCCGGGTAAGGGAGCAAAAGTGCCCCCAAACCAAATCACTAGCTGTATGGCAAATAATGTATAGGATATTAAATAAGAAATTTGGACGGTTTATTTGAACTCTAATTCATATTTAAATGTATTTCTACGGCTTTCTTAGACATGTGTGATTTTTTTCAGTGCTGCGCGGTACAAAAAAAAATATTATTTTTTATTTCCTAACAGTCTGGCTGGGTAAGAGAGTGAAAAGTCCCCCAAATCAAATCACCAGCTGTATGGAAAATATTGTATAGGGTACTAAATAAAACATTTTGGCAGTAAAGGGTGTGTCACATCAAATTGCATCACGGAAAAAACGCTGTAGAAATTCGCCCAGTAGACCGATCCTTTTGAAAATTTTAGACAGTAAAATAAAAACTATTAAACAACTTTTGGCATTTTCTTTTTATTCATACTTCGAGCCCAAGCCCGTATGCTCGCACCTTCCTCTTTACCCCGTCCATAAGGTTCTGTACAACGTCAGGTTGTAGTTTTTTTTTTTGATCAGAAATCCATTTTCTCTTGAAGTCCGCCTCCGATTTGACAACTTTTGGGTTCTTCTGGAGGGCCTGCTTCATAATCGCCCAATATTTCTCTATTGGGCGAAGCTCCTGCGCGTTGGGCGGGTTCATTTCCTTTGGCACGAAGGTTACCCCGTTGGCTTCGTACCACTCCAACACGTCCTTTGAAGAGTGGCACGAAGCGAGATCCGGCCAGAAGATGGTCGGGCCCTCGTGCTGCTTCAATAGCGGTAGTAAGCGCTTCTATAGGCACTCCTTAAGGTAAACCTGCCCGTTTACCGTGCCGGTCATCACGAAGGGGGCGATCCGCATTCCGCAAGAGCAGATCGCTTGCCACAACATGTACTTTTTGGCAAACTTGGATAGTTTCTGCTTGCGAATCTCCTCCGGAACGCTGAATTTGTCCTCTGCGGAGAAGAACAACAGGCCCGGCAGCTGACGAAAGCCCGCTTTGACGTGGGTTTCGTCATCCATTACCAGGCAATGCGGCTTCGTCAGCATTTCGGTGTACAGCTTCCGGGCTCGCGTCTTCCCCACCATATTTTGCCTTTCGTCGCGGTTAGGAGCCTTCTGAACCTTGTATGTACGCAGGCCCTCCCGCTGCTTGGTCCGCTGGACGAATGAACTTGACAAATTCAGCTTATTGGCGACATCCCGGACCGAACTTCTCGGATCACGTCTAAACTGCTTAACTACGCGCTTGTGATCTTTTTCACTGACGGAGCATCCATTTTTGCCATTCTTCACCTTCCGGTCGATGGTTAGGTTCTCGAAGTATCGTTTTAGTACTCTGCTGACCGTGGATTGGACGATTCCCAGCATCTTACCGATGTCCCGATGTGACAACTCCGGATTCTCGAAATGAGTGCACAGGATTAATTCACGACGCTCTTTTTAGTTCGACGACATTTTACCAAATTTACGAAAAATTGACAGTGAAGCATGGCCAACGTGATCTATACACTCTTATCTGATTATAAGCGAAAGCAGAAGATATAATTCCTAAAAATTAAATTTCTACAGCGTTTTTTCCGTGATGCAATTTGATGTGACACACCCTTTAGTACCATATATTTGGGTCCTAATATGGTACACCATAGGATCTATGGTGAAAAATGCACCTTTTCGTTTTATTTTCAAACAATTTTTTCATCAGAAAAGCAAACACCAAAAAGAATTTTAAATTAATTTTTGTTTTTATTTTAAATTAATTTTTTTTTATTTTAAGATTCAGTACTACTCTAGTTTGTATTCAAATTTCTTCCTACGTCTATTTTAGGTATATGAGATTTTTTTTCCAGAATTTTTAGAGTGGCGGTACAAAAAAAAATTATATATATTTTCAGGCATTTCGAAATTTTGAAAAAAAAATACTCTGAGACTCAATATTATTCTAATTTTTATTTAAATGCATTCGTATGTGTTGTTTTTTCCATAGTTTTTTCTTGAATTTTTAAGCGCGTAGTTCTAGTTGTATTCATTGTATCGAGTCATACTATAGCTTGTTGGAAAGGTATTTTTGCGCGCTATAATATAGTCCTTGACAGTGTTTTGTTTGGTTAAGTCGCTCGTGAGTTATAGTGTCGCAAATATGGAGCAAAATAAAGAGAAAATCCGACATATTTTACAGTACTACTATGACAAAGGCAAAAATGCATCTCAAGCTGCCAATAAAATTTGTGCAGTTTATGGACCCGATACAGTTTCCATTTCCACCGCACAACGATGGTTTCAACGTTTTCTTTCTGGTGTAGAGGTCGTCGAAGATGCGCCACGCTCCGGAAGGCCTGTCGTCGAAAATTGCTACAAAATCGCTGAATTAGCCGAGAAAGACCGGCATAGTAGCAGCCGTAGCATCGGCCAAGAGCTGGGGATAAGTCATCAAACCGTTATTAACCATTTGAAGACGCTTGGATTCACAAAGCAGCTCGATGTATGGGTGCCACACACGTTGACGCAAAAAAACATCTTTGACCGTATCGACGCATGTGAATCGCTGCTGAATCGCAATAAAATCGACCCGTTTCTGAAGCGGATGGTGACTGGCGATGAAAAGTGGGTCACTTACGACAACGTGAAGCGCAAACGGTCGTGGTCGAAGCCCGCTGAAGCGGCTCAGACGGTGGCCAAGCCCTCATTAACGGCCAGGAAGGTTCTGCTGTGTGTTTGGTGGGATTGTCAAGGAATAATCTATTATGAGCTGCTTCCCTATGGCCAAACGCTCAATTCGGACCTGTACTGCCAACAACTGGACCGCTTGAAGGTAGCACTCATGAAGAAGAGGCCATCTTTGATAAACAGAGGCCGCATTGTCTCCCATCAGGACAACGCCAGGCCACACACTTCTTTGGTGGCGCGCCAGAAGCTCCGGGAGCTCGGATGGGAGGTTCTTTTGCATCCGCCGTATAGTCCGGACCTTGCACCAAGTGACTACCACCTGTTTTTGTCCATGGCGAACGAGCTAGGTAGTCAGAAGTTAGCCACAAAAGAGGCCTGTGAAAATTGGCTATCCGAGTTTTTTTTGCCAATAAGGAAGCGAGCTTCTATAACAGGGGTATTATGAAGTTGGCATCTCGTTGGAAACAAGTCATCGAACAAAACGGCGCATATTTGACTTAAAACAGATGATTGTAATTAATTTTATGAACAAATGAAAATTCAAAAAAAGAACCGAAGGACTTTTTTGACAGCCTAATAAATAAAGTCCTTGTGGAAAGATCATTCGGATTAATGAGAAGAACACTTAAAAAATCCTAATTGTTTTTTTTTATTTTAATCTTACAATTGGAAACCAGGAATACAATAAAATAATCGATTTCAAGAAAATAAAAATAATAATGCACACGATGAAGAAAATTATTTTTGTGTCTCACAATGCTCCTAGCAATTCAGGAAAAATTACGCCAAATGTAAAAAAAGGCACATAAGAACGCATTTAAATAAAAATTAGAGCAGAAGTTGGTCTCAAAGTTATTTTTTTTTCATTATTTCGAAATACTAGAAAATATATAAAATTATTTTGTACTGCGTATTTATTTTTTTATTATTATTAGATTTTTTGATGAAAAAATAGTTTGAACATATTTGATAGTAGATGCACTTTGAATATTTTTTCATATTTTTGTCTCAAAGCTATTGAGAATGGCGCGAAAAAAAACGAAAAGGTGCATTTCTCACCATAGATCCTATGGAGTACCATATAAGGGCTCAAATGTATGGTACTACTGCAAAAATGTTTTATTTAGTACCCTATACAATATTTTCCATACAGATGGTGATTTGGTTTGGGAGACTTTTACTCCCTTACCCAAACATTAATCCTTGTAACGGAGAAACATGTTATTTGCAAGTGGTTGAAAAATCTTGAACGAGAATTGTGTCTGAAAATAATCTGATATTATAATGATGAGTTTTGGTATAAGTACTAGGAATTTTTTAGTAAAAGATAAATTCAACACATTCGATTAGAAAATCAATCAATAAACAATTCTGCGATTGGACCAATGAATGTGCACTTAGTGAGCAAACGTAAATGTTTGAAGGTATTGATAACAAAAAACAAATTTTGAGCGGGACGAAGTTTGCCGGGTCAGCTAGTATACACTACAATTTCCTGCTGGCAGGGAGAAAATCTTGAAAGTAGCTGAGTAAGGGTAGGATTACGTAGATTACGTGTTTCCTGTGTTTAACTAACATGAAGTAATAAATTTCATTCATATTTAAAACTGCCTTCGGACTTGATTTACTGATAGAGAATAAATTGCTGCCAAGCTGCACCATGAACATCGGTAGGAATTAAATGGACTCCGAGTGCAGTTTTCCAGTTCAAACAGAGTATTGAAGCCTCCCGCAAATGCTGAGAATGAGACTTTCTACGGACCAATTCCTTGCAATTTTTCGTTCTATTTCCTACTAAAAACATTACCTCCAGCGAATCAGATCCCCTTAGAACCTTCCCATTCTGATGTTTGACTGAGTTGTTCCCGTTTCGACAGGTAGTTCTGGACGTGAGTTTGTCGTTACTACGGTAATGTGTTGCGACGGTTGTTATTTCCTTTGGCTGCGGCCCCACAGTTACACTGAACATAACACGCCCATGTGGCATGTGCGGGTAAATTAGGTACGCAGAGTCGAAAGTGATAGACATGGTACATCAATGTTACAACTGCAATTTCCGATCACAGAGTTGTGTTCGGAGCATCCAGAAAAAAGGCGCCTTTGCTTATGCCAC
Source organism: Toxorhynchites rutilus septentrionalis (assembly GCF_029784135.1). Taxonomy (NCBI): domain Eukaryota; kingdom Metazoa; phylum Arthropoda; class Insecta; order Diptera; family Culicidae; genus Toxorhynchites; species Toxorhynchites rutilus. Next base: position 30,035,383 of record NC_073744.1, on the reverse strand, counting down.
CATATTCCATTACACTTTCACTATTATTATTTCACTGTTTCAACGGTTCCCGAGAGTGTGTGATTGAAATCGAGCACATGAAAAAAGAGCCCCGAAACTGTCGGCGACCCGGTTCTTGCCGCCAGACATGCAACATGTTCATATCCAGGAAACCTCTTCCGTCATACTTATTTCTGGTTCAAGTCCTCTGTGTCCCGTCGTGTTTCCCCTTTTCTAACTCAGGCGAACGAACTCGATAGCTAATCAAATAAACTAAATGGGACATTGCCGTTGCTTTTCGGTCCGCTTTGCTTTGAGTAACTTGGCAGTTGTTGATGTGTGCATATCAATGCGAGGATTTTGATCCTGATTTGACGTTGGTGGGCGATTGGATTTGTGCGGCGTTAGGGATGTTGGCCACGATTTCTCAATTTAAATTTTGCTTTCACTTGTTTTCCAGGTTTGAGTAATGCTGAATCAAGTGTAGCATTGTCTCGTATCTTCTCGTGTCTTCAGAAATCTTGTCGCACCTGCATTGCACCGAATTGAGGAACCCTTGCTTGCTTACTCTCTAACTTGAGGAAAACCTCAACCTACAACACACACAGTTAGTTGTTTTATCGCATAAATTTTCATAAATTTAACCCCAATCCCCTGCTCCAACCCATGGAGACCCGAATCAAGTGCAACCCGCTTTCTCAGAACCACAACCACACTCCCGAGGCGAAACATTGTTCCCGGTTTTGCCACCCCACCTCCCGAGAATGTTCATTTGGTTGAGTCCTGCGTTTTCGTGGTGTGTTAAGCAATTTTGTATCTTCGGGACGCGCCCCGCGTTCAATTTAGTTGTTTCCCGAACGTGACCTAATCCGCATCTACGCGTGATTCCGTGCGACTCTCTGTGTCCGCTAGTAATTGCTTCCGCCCTTGTTTAATGCTGTAACTATTTTGCGGTAACTATATCGGCACCGGAATTTCTCACCGCAGGCGGAGGGCACCTCGCGGCGCGTGTCTTTGCTGTGATAGCGTGTGTGCGGATATTATGCAATAATTATCGTGTGACAGTAAATACTGGTGGTTGGTGGTGGATGGTTACGAGGCGCTTGTGATGAGTGCGATTCGTCGAGAAGACAGAGGCAAAGTGCATACGGGATTGAGCGTGACCAAGATGCGTGTGCGAGAGCAGCTGGCGCGGGAGATCTGTGATCCTGAATCGTGCCTGAGTCAGAACATCATCATCAGGGAGATGATACTGCGGCAGAAGGACCAAATGTAATGGGGATTGTATATGTTCCCCTTTATTCCGAGCGGCGAGTGACCTGAGATTGCAAAGTTTACTTCTTTATTCTGGAAGCCACTTTACTTTTTAGCTCCTATTTGACACTCGAGTCGATAACAAATGAGGACACGACTTCAAATCTCACCTAGTGACGAACTATAGTCACGCCGATCGCCTACGGGAATGCAGTCACTTGAGCCATCTCACGTCATTCGCCGCGTAGAATAAGGGGGATTGTGTTGACTTAGAAGATAAATCGTGGTCTGTGAGGAAACGGATTGGGGGGAATCGCCGAATGAATATTTTCGGATGTAGTGTAGTGACATAGAGATGTTAATTTCACAGAAATGTCTGCTTATTAGTTGTTGTAACAAGGAAATGTGAGATCAGAACGCGATGTATGTGGCGGTCAGCTGACCGATCCCTAACAGCTCGTTGCTTAAGCGCCACTCCCGAAGGAGACCGCCAAGATAATTTTGGTCACGAGTTCAAGTATCACTACAGACCTAATGGAAGTATGGATAGTTCTAGCCAGGCCTCGATATTCTAGCTTGAATTCAACAGAAAACTAATTCCCAATCAAAATCAAGTGTCCAAAAACTTTTGTGTACCCCGACTTAGTTGATGGTGAACTCACGATTTTTTTTGCTTCGAATTGTCATGAACGAAAAGTGTATTCCCCATTCCGTTTTTTGACGTAGAATCAATTGTTTAAACGCAAACAATCGCCATACGATGTCTCTTTTCGCATGGATCCCGGTTCCCGTGCTTCGGGATCATTTCCATAGCTTGCAAACGGGATGAAATTGGGCTAATGATTTTTTAAAATGAATACTACATGGGCTGAAAAGTACTGGGTTTTTTCAACAGAAGGCGCCACTAAGAAATGAACAAGATTCATTTCGAGAGGTTCTTCTGTCACTAGCTTATGTGAGAAGTTTCATGACATTTCGTTTATTTGTTCACAAACCACAGTTGTTTAAGTGTCACTTATTTGAGCATTCGTATAGAAAATGGAAAAAGAGGAATATCGTGTTTTGATCAAACATTGTTTTTTGATGGGAAAAACTCATGAACAATAAATGCAGTGGTTGACGAAAAGTTATTCCACTTCAGCTCCTTCGAGAACAACAGTTTATCGGTGGTTTAGTGAATTGAAAATGAGCCTCTGGAAGACCAAAAGAGGCTACGAATCCAGAAATAGTAAAACAAGTGCATCAACTCGTTTTGAACGATCGTAAAGTCAAGTTACGCGTGTTAGCTGAGGCCGTATGCAGTTCAAAAGAACGAATGGGATACATTTTGCCCGACATTTTGGACATGAAAAAGCTATCCGCGAGATGGGTGCCGCGTTTGCTGACCGTCAACAAAAAACAGCGGAAACTCGCTATACCAAGTGTATTGCCCTCGAATGAAACTGTGTTGAGGAATAAATACAGCTTTGCCCAAAAAGCATCATTGCTTTGCTCTCCACTTGTTCACTTGACCATTTGTTTATCAATATTTGATGCAGATCATTGATGAATTGATGACTAATATACAGTGGTGATGTCCGTGTTGGTGGCGATATCCGTGTAGGGAGGCAAATTAATTGGATTGTAGGATTGACGGGCCCGGGAAGTTTTGAATTGTTGGAATTCGAATGAAATTGAAAACTATGGGTATTGAATGGAAGGTGTGTGTGTAATAGTGATTCTATATTGTCGTGATGTAGCCTTTGGTGGAAAAACTTGAGAGATGAATAATGGATTAGGACTACTTTGGACGTTTGGATAGTTGAATAACATTTAGTAGTTTCATGCAAATTTTGACAATGCGGGGCTGCTTACAGGCCTGCTGGTATGATAGAGAGAGAGAGTTGCTCCTCGCAACGGTAGATTTCGACAATACGTGACAATACGTCCATAACGTGAATGTTTTTAATTATCGGTTCGCTAGTTAGAAGATACAGCTATATTTTATTCTAGATAAGTTAAATATGTCTCGCTATATTTGAATTTTTTTCTATTTAATCTATGTTTTCGTTTTTTTTTGTTATTTTGCTTATTTCGTCCAGAAATGGTTCACTCCGCCGTTGTGATGAAAATAGAATTGTACAGTTCCGTGATCATATGTCTTTAATTTGTTTATATTTCTCGATTATACTAGCGGCTGTTTGTTTCATAAGCATACTTTGAATTACTAGATCCAAATAGTGATATTTGTAGTTTGGAAGTCATCACTAGTAGTTTATTTTGATTTGTTATAAGAAAAACATATAATTCCAACATAGATTTTGAATCTTCAATTTATAAATTATTTTGTAAATCAATTTATATTAGTTTCTATGGATTTCCGTTCAGGATTAAGGATATTTTCCGTTTTTTGGATATATTGAAGTACATGTTTGTATCCAACAATTGGTTTGGATAGTTTTACCTGTTTATCGGTATTTAGTATGTGTTTAATGTGAATGTTTGTTTCGAGAAATATACCAATACCGGGTTGATTGGTCCTAGAGATGTTTTCTTGGTTACCTTCTCAGGTTTCCCGAAAATAACCCTCCATCGCCGCGATTAGGATTCAATATTTTCTACACGAATTGAATAACGAAACAAAAAATGATTTTAGTGGAGTTCTGTCGGTTACCTTCTCAGGTTTTCAAAAGATAACTTCGCCCTCGCGATTAGATAACTATACAGTTTACGCAGGAGAAACAAAGAGGCGACCCTTCTGGCCTTCGGGCGGCGAATATCATATTAACATTCCTTCCCTTCCCCTGGTGATTGTAAGGACGTGGCCGACGTCGTTATTGACTATTTAAAGCTCGAATCACCGAAAATTACCCAATGAGTCCTAAGTATCATTCTGTGTGTTCTTTGTGCGATTTCGCTGGTTTAGGTCAATCACGGGGAGTAACTACGAATTGTACAGTCTACCCAAGCTCAAGCTCAACTCAGCTCTTCCACAGAAATTATACACTTCCGCTACAATTTTTTTCGATTCACTTGTAATTTGTGAAGAAATCACGAATCAGTAGGTAAATGTGAGATCGCGTCAAGCTGTTTCATCTAATTTCGGTGCATTAGAAAGGTCCAGATCAAATCTATCTTTAATCGCCCGAATGGTCGTTCGTGGGTTTTTATTTACTTCCCGGATGATTAGCGTTTCCGTTCTTGCATCAGTCTTACTATACGGTCCTCTTCCGGGTCGAACAGCCACGCTTCCGAGCATCGGATGCTTCCGAATGACATGCTGGGCCGCACCACAGCTTTTCCCACACTTTCCAGCAATGTTTCGTTGAGATTCCTTACGCTGGAGGTCACCCACAATAAAATTTCGGGCCTGTGTTAAGATTTGCTTTCCAGCGATTTCCTGAAGCTTCCTCAGTGCCAAAAACACCTCACTGCGCACGAAGAGTTGACTGAACCGCTACGAAAATTATGTTTGTGTCAGATGTAAACAACTAACTGCCAAAACAAAATGCGGTTTAAAATAAATCACGCAAGTGGATTTTTTATGTCATACCCCTAAAAGTACCCATTTAGGGACAAAATACATTTTTTTGTTTTTCTAAAAAATAAATCAACGATACTGAAATGGCAAAATAGTCTACCAACTATCTATTTTTACGTAGTATTGACTGGAATACCGTTTTTTTTTTTGAAAAAAAATAATATTGGATCACTTTGATTTCAAATGGGGGTGGATTTTTTTGTGGAAGGTACAGTGATGGGTACCTTAGGACTAACCGTTTCCGAGATACAACCAATCTAATATAATCTGATTTTTCATGTTTGTCCAGGGTGAGAATGGAGGAGGTTAGATGATGTACACGTGGACACACTGATTGAATATTATATATTTTTTTAAATCTGCTGCAATTTAATTCCAAACACTTCATGCTTCATGCATATTTGCTTGTAGAATCTTGCAAAGAATATGCTCCATCGGTGTTAAAAGCATGTGTGAATAGTGGTTTAAATGATTAAGAAGCAACGACACACAATTGGAAGTACCTTCCTCACTATCGCCGGTGTTTGTGAGAGAAGAGCAAAGCACACCGTTTGTTTCGATTTCGGTACGTAAATACATCAATTCACTTATCAGACTGTGTGGCGCTTCACTGACACGAGCCTTAGAAAGCATTTGAGAAAAAAAACTTACAATTCAACACTGAAGTAAAATATATGAACGACGTGTTCCGATGAACAATTGCAAATATAAATATTAGGGTGGCAATGGACGCATGGAAAAAAAATCATCACCGAATTTCAAAAACCGACCGTGTACATTTTGATTATTGCCCCAAAAAAAATCAACTGTGCTAAGTTCCAGCTAAACCGGTAACAACTTTGTCGAAGACAGTTTTTGTCTAAACAATAAATATCTCTCACAAAATTGTTTTTAGCGCTTTCTATCTAAGTTACATCAGGGCCTTTTTTCATCTTTTTTCACTCTAACTAATCACTCTAACTTTTATATTTAAAATTCTACATCAAAACTGTCTTCGTACTACTTTTAGAGCTTGTCAATACCAACATTTTGCGATGCAGAATTCGTCAATATCTTAATCCTGCTCAATGTTATTGATGGGTTTTCATCCATAAACTCATGATTTCAATTTTAATTTACTCAAACACGAAAAATAACATAGTTTTGAAAATCACATATTATATAGAGTGAAATTTGTTCTTTGAAATTCCGTCAACAAACATTTTTTATGTTTGCCCCAAAAAAAAAAATGACAAACAAATGAAAAGATCGTGTTTTTTGGGAAGAAATATCAACAACTTTTAGTGAAGTTGAGATATTGACAAGTTCTGCATCGCAAAATTTTTTATATTAGTAAGTTCTAAAAGTCTTTCGAACGTAACTTAGAAAAAGGCGCTATATCGATTATTTCAAGAGATAGAAAAAAACATTGCTCTACAAAGATGTCTCAAATAACTGAGACTACAACATTGTCGAGCTATGTTTACCTCTATCTATAAAGATAAGAAAGTTATATTTTGTATTTCATCGACAAGTTTGGTCACCCTATTTTTGATAACATAAAAATGAGCGCTCTGTCATATGTAACAACTTTGTCTAAGACAGGTTTTGTCTAGAGAATAAATGTCGAGCTCTAAATGCTAATTTCCACTTAAATGCATCTCCTGGACCATTGTGCAATGGAAATGATTGTGTAGGGCTGAAGAATAATGATTGAAGTGAATCTCGAATGAATATCATTACTGGTAATGCCAGTACAGATGATCGTGTAAGAGCCGCTTCAAACACTCAATCTGAGGTATTGCACATTTTTTATCAAATTAGACTTTTTGCGAGAATGAATTGCACAGTAAGCTTTTGCATAGGCCAGAAAATTGAAAAATAGTTTTATTCAGAAAACTACTGGCAAGCTCTACAAGTGATCACGAGGTTTAAAATATGGGTAAGCAGAATATAGGAAGCAGAACCCGCAACACAGATTCCAATACAGATTTTCTATTTTCTCTACAGATAAAAAAGATTTTTTAGCTCGGAAATATAGATTTCAATGTGGCAACACTGCGTATCACTCAACTTACTTGCAACATAAAAATGCTGCGACTTTTTTTTATTGAACAGTTGTAATTTATTAGCTGTAAGTTTTTTGTGTTCACGCACTTTCCAGCGAGCGAAGTGCTCTTTTGAGGAAGCGCCTAAGCTTATCTAATTACATCTGCATGAGGTTATTTACATTAAATTTGTATTACAATATTCGTTTTCTCTAATAATTTTCTGCACTATTGGTGGGTTGCTGATGATGGTGGATGATGGCGGCCGATGACGTTGCTTGCCGGTGGTATTAGAAGTTGGAAGACTATAGAAAACTGTTGAATCCTCAGTGTGAACAAGTTCTTCACAGCAATTTTGAATCCGTTCAGGGTTGGACAAATTTTACACGTTGACGGCAACTGGTTGAAAAGTTTACTTCCGATAAAGGAAAACTTTTTACGGCCATACTCTGTTCTAGAGCGAGGGAGTTGATTTCTAACAAATGTTGTATTGTGGTGGTGTTTTGGATCATTCATAATTTTCCACATTCGTACCAATATTTGGAGTTCATAGAGGGCCCTTATCGGTAACACCTAATCGTTGACGTTGGAGTATAGCATGTTGGTAGGATACAGTAGTTCTCGTAGGTTTGCTCTGCTCGCTGAACCCCTAATCGGAACGAGATACTGTATTCGAGAGTGTACCAGGGAGAAATATATCTTCTTAAGACACGTACGCGGCAGAAACGGTGAAGCTCTCCGAAGTATTCCACACAATGAACTCAACTTTTTCTTTAATGCACTAATGTGTGCAGTCCAGCTTACAGTAGTGTCAATTGTCAGACCCAAATAACAGTATTCGTTAACCTTTTCACACGTTATGCCTTGGACTGAAACAGGAACAGGGTCTGGAATTCGCCTTCGCATGGAGTGTATCAACATGTATTTTGTCTTACTAAGATTGAGAGATTAAAAATTTTCGTTGAAAAAGTCCATAAGAAGCGTGACATCCTCCTGGATTAGTCTTGCAATTCTTCCACAGTCGGTCGCCTGGTAGAATACGGAAGTATCGTCAGCAAATAGTCGCACCTTCCCGTGTATCTTCAACTTGCATAAATAATTGATGAATAATAAAAAGAGCACAGGACCTAAATTACTGCCCTGTGGTACCCCAATCGATATGGGATGCTGAGGACTGGAATATTTTCCAACAGACACAAATTGAGTCCAGTTCGTCTGGTAACTCTCCAACAATATCTTAGCCGTTCCTCTTATTCCATAGGATTCAAGCTTCATTATCAGTAGCTTATGATCAGCGGTGTCGAATGCTTTCTTCAGATCGATGAACAGAATTCCACCGAAGCGTTTATTGTCGAGCGAACTATAAATATCCTCTACCAAGTCATTTGAAGCTGCGAGCGTGTTAAAGCCTCCCCTGAAACCATACTGGTGGTTGTCGATTATATTAAAGCGGGAAGTGTACTCAACCAGCCTGGATACAGTGAGTTTCTCGATAATTTTATCGATCGTAGACAGCGTAGACATTGGCCGATAGTTGTTCAGTTCCTTCGTGTCCCCTGACTTGAAAACAGGGACGATCCGAGCGTTTTTTAGACGGTCCGGATACTGTCCAGTTTCGATAATTTCATCGAATATATCTATTAATATTCGTACGAAGAACTCGTGATGGGTTTTAATGAAGTTCGCTGTTATTTTATTTGTCCCGACCGTTTTTTGGGTCTAAATTGTTTATGAGCAGTACTATCTCATTCATGGTGGTTGGTCTCATGAACATGGACGATGAAGAAGATTGCATTGTTCCAAAACGATAAATGTTACGGTTACTTGCGATGGAAGCAGCTAAATCAGACCCAATTTTACAAAAATATTCGTTGAAAGTCGTGCACATCTCCCATTCATTCGGATCGCCGTTACTTGGCTATGTGCATCCGATTTTCCAATTGTTTGCTTTATCAACTTCCAAGCACTGGCCGGTTTGTTCCCATCAAGCATCCGCTGGTAATATTCTCGTTTGCAACGTGCTTTTTTCACTTGCAACATCTTCGATACGTGGGTCAACAGCTCGGCTGCACGTGTATTGTTCGGATTTGCCCGAGCCTCAAATGATTGTCTTTAATGCGTATTAGCCTCCACAAATCGAGCGTCATCCAGGGACAGTGTCCTTTAACTCTGGCCTGCAGCGTAACCGTTCTTGTACAATCTCTGACGTGAGCGTTGTAACGATCAATTATATATATTCCAGCTTCTCATTAGCAGTCATTGACTTGACTTGAATATATTTTTCTCCCAAGCAATTTGGTTTTGAAATCTCTGTTACGAAACACATTTCGGTGGGAACTAAAGCTACCACTATTTTCATGTATTTGCAACGCAAATTTTCCCCCAGGCACCATGGTTTTGAAGTCTGTAGTTTCATAAAATATATTAATATATTCATTTTCACTGTGACGAATTGTTATGGAGTGCCCAAAATGATTGATGCGAAACTTTCGTAAATCTATCAGAAAATGCCTGAACAATAATTGCGAGTACAAGAGGAAGCTTGTATCTTCAATTTCGACGAGGCTAAGGCTGATATTCGCAATATTCTGAATTTTCATCTAGTGTATTTTCAAATCAATCCGTGCCACTGTTCCATAATTCGCTGCAAAATGTACAAATACAAGAAAGTGGCTTTTTTCTATTGAAAAAACATGATGCTTGAGCATCTACCATCGCGTAGTGAGTGCACTAAAATGTTTCAGTGATTCGATTGTATTTCACTCCAGATTGAAGCACATCAGCCAACAGTAAGTGTATTAATCCGCTGTCACGAGTCTAGATTGTAAAAAAGGGGAAAGGATAGCGAAGGTGGGAGCAGACGCATAGGCGACATTCGCGTGGAATGCAAATCCCCACTGCATGCTCGAGCATTCTGCAGTTCAACTTTCCATTAACCGCCACTATATGACTACAAATTGATGAACAAAGAGGCGGACCCATAAGAGACATCTAATCGCAATCATGAATGCATTCACGTTGAAAGCACATTTTAATCGGATTTATTTTCACTTCGCTATCATTGCAGGCGCAAGCTGAACGGATTCTCCAGCTTGGACCTGTTTATTATGCCTATATCGGACAAACCCCGATTGAATCATCCGTTGAAGTGAGTGTTGTGTCTATTTATATGCAATGCAACAGTTTGATTTTTTTCTTTCATCAGTGCCAAAAAGCCAACGCCTGCCGCACCGAATCCGTGGGTAACAGGTGGCCCTCCCGGCGGCAAGGACGCCGTCCTGGTGTTCCGAACGAGTGCCCTCTCCCCGGTCAGCACTAGTGGCGATGGATCGGACAGTTTGTCCTCGGGCGCGGGCTCCTTCACGCCCGACTCGGCCTCAGCTGCCTCGAGTTCCACGGCAGACCCAACCAAACAACCTGCCCGAATCCTCCCTAGCGATAAGTTAGCCAATAACTCGAAAGTACTCGCGACACTGCCTAAAAACTTTAACGTTCAACGAAAATCAAATAGTATTAGTAGCACCACTAGCAATAGCAACGATGACGAGGACGACGACGACGATGATGAGGACGAGGACGAGGACGAGGAAGAAGGCGAGGCGGAAGCGGAGGAAGAGGACGAGTATAACGATGAGGTAGGTGCGTCGAGCTCAAGTGTTGGGAAGAAATCCAAAAAACGCCACTTGGAATCATCCAGCTCGTCCAGCTCGTTGAGTAACACCAGCCGGGATGGTGACGAACCCGAGTCTGATCTTCCCACGTCGAAATCGGAACCACTGCTGGCCGTGGTCGAGAAAAAGCTCTCCCGGAAGAGCATAGAAAACAAGGAAAACCAAAGCATAGCTAAGGCGGAGATGCCAGCTGCTCAACTGAACATTTACTATAAGTTCATCAACACCGAGACGCGGTTGCTGCGGAAGATTCTCAACGCCCACGGTATGGGTGAGAGTGGATCCGACAGTAACGATTTCAATCTGCTCTGGACCGGTATTCACCTGAAGCCGGATATACTCCGGAATCTGGCGCCCTACCAGCGGGTGAATCACTTTCCTAGGTTAGTGAGGCTGTTTGCTTTTTTTTTGTTGAATTTTTGAAATTGTGATTGTTCGTTGCAGGTCTTACGAGCTGACGCGGAAGGATCGTCTCTACAAGAATATCGAACGGATGCAACATCTGCGCGGGCTGAAGCATTTCGATATTGTGCCCCAGTCTTTCTTACTGCCACAGGACTACAAGGAACTAATCGCTGCCCACAACAAATGCCGCGGACCGTGGATCGTGAAACCGGCCGCATCCAGCAGGGGACGCGGCATATTCATCGTGAATTCGGTAGGCTCTCAAATGTTACGAATCGCTTTTGGAGGAATTATCCCCATGTCTTTCTAGCCGGATCAGATAGCTTCGTACGAGCAGGTGGTGGTGGCCAAATACATCACCGATCCGCTCTGCATCGATGGGCATAAGTGCGACATCCGGCTGTACGTAGCCGTGACGTCGTTCGATCCGCTAATCATATACATCTACGAGGAGGGTCTCGTCCGGTTGGCAACAGTGAAGTACGACCGAACGACGGAGAACCTGTGGAACCCATGCATGCATCTGTGCAACTACAGCATCAACAAGTACCACACAGATTACATCAAGTCGAACAATGCCGGCGACGAGGATGTGGGTCACAAGTGGACCCTCAGTGCATTGCTGAGGCACTTGCGCAGTCAGGGCTGCAATACGGAGCAGTTGATGTTGAACATCGAGGATCTGATTATCAAAGCAATCTTCTCGTGTACCCAGCCGATCGTGTCGGCATGTCGAATGTTTGTGCCCAACGTTGGCAACTGTTTCGAACTGTACGGTTTCGATATTTTGATAGACGACACGCTGAAACCGTGGCTGTTGGAGATTAATCTCTCCCCTTCGTTGGGCTGTGATACTCCGCTTGACACAAAAGTGAAAGCATGTCTACTGACAGACCTCCTGACGATGGTTGGCATTCCGGCGATTAGTCCGCTTCAGAAGGCCTGCTACGATAGCAAGGGACAGAAGATTAGGAATCTGTCCACCCCGTATCGGAGAGTGAATTCGGCTGATTTCGTACACAGCACTGGTACCGGTGGCAAGAAAGATCACCCCCAGCAGGCGGAGCCGACGAAGAAGCTACAAACAACTCTCAGCGCTTTAACGGCTGAGGAGCTGAAGATCGTGCGTTTCGCACGGTCACAATACGAACGACGGGGAGGGTTTGTGCGTATTTTCCCCACCAGCGACAGCATGTCCCGCTATGCGGCGTTTTTGGACCCCGTCACGGGGATACCCACATCAGCAATCACTTCGTCCGGCAGCGGCACATATCTCATGATCATTCCGCACAACTACAATCAGATGCTGCACACTCAACTGTTTCCGCAGGGTAGTGAGAGCGAGAATCGGATCATCCATCGCATCCAGAAGTACGAACGGGCGTTGGAAAGTTCCCTCCCGATAACGATTGGGCCGAAACATACCGCCCCAAAGTGTGTGGATGAGGCGAAGAAGTTGCGATTGCAGATTAGGAAATTAATCGAGAATGGTCACGAGCTGAGCATTCTTCAGGCCAGACGTGCCTTCGGGCTCTATCTGGAGTACATTCTCAAGCGTCTTTCGTCGGAGCCGAAGCATAGCCACGAGGAGCTGGTGATGAAGTTTCTTTACCGCGTTGGAGCCCATCTGAAGACGCCTTTTTTCTTTCGAAATTTCGGCAACAAGGCACTCGGGAAGGATCGTGGCGCCATGGTAGCAAAGCAGCTGGGAGACTATCTGCATCTGTTCAACAAGGAGTCGGAAGCGTTCGTGGACAGTTTCGACATGGTCGGAATGGTTCCGATCAAGCTGTTCAACGACTTTCTGATGCAAGCCAGCGAGGCGGATGTGGAATCGGTGCTCACGCTGCACACCAACCTGACCCAAACGATGCCCTTCCTGTACAGCGGGTGTTCCTCCAGTATACCACCGGCGCCACCCATCCCGGTAGGAGCGCATGGCTTTCTCAAGGCACTGCCATGCATGGCCCCCGGTGGGGCCAACAAGGAGCTTATCCGGCTCGATCCGTACTTCAAGGGATCGAGCGAGCCGAGAGCCAGCAGGGTGGGGCTCGGTACCGTCGGCCGGTCCGATTTCCGGACAGACAAGAGCACGCGGCTGTCGCCGATCAAGAAGAAGCCGCCAGTTGGGAGCATGGTGAAATCATCGCGGGAGAGAGACCAACGGTCGAATTGGCTGTACTAGATAGAGTGCTGCCTATCGTTTCAAATTGTGTTGATCAATGAAATTAACGTGTTATTTTTTTCCGTGGAGAAGGTGCTTCCTATTGGTGTGAAACAAACGAAGTGAAATTTTTGGTAAGAAAAGAATTTTGATTCACATCGTTCGAATATAAATGCTCGAATACCGGACTAATAATGGTAAAATGGTTGCACTTTCTCCCAAAACTGAGTTTACATGGTCCAGTTTTGGTTTTTTAAAACTTTAGATTTTACGGCAAACATGTGAATCTTTTGATAAGTCGCCGAGAATCAAAGAAAAAGAAGAAGGGTAACAAAACAAAACTAAACGTACACCAAATCTATTTTTATAAGATGTCGTATTCTACACACAGCTGATTGATTTCCAACGACAATTTACAGTATGTAAAAAAAGTTCATCCATCCTCAGTCAATTTTAACATTTCCTTCAGACTATCATCCAAAATTGTTGCGAATCGAGGAAGTAATCGTGGGGAGGACACTGATTTCTGACAGCTTTATTTTTGATGACTAAACTACTATAATTTTAAATTGTATAACACTCATGTGGTTTAAGGTTTAAGTGCGGCTAATAACTTACAATTCAGTGGACATAGTAGATATGGCCCGAATTACTCCTCTCTATCTTATTAGCTCCTATCGTTACCTGACGTATATGGTTCTAACAATCAACAAAAACGTTTCACAAGTCTTTTCACAGCAGACCGTTTGAAATATTGCTCTCGAGATGACGTGCTTTTGCGAGATTTGTGTCGGCTTCCTCTGGTCGAGAAGGATCTTTCGCCAATGTTATTGATTTCTCGGCTGCTGTGGCTACAAAAATGATTATTATTTTTCTATCGGTGTTGCTTGGATTGTGTTTCCAAATCATCAATTCATCAATTTTAAAACTAATCGATGAATTTGTGCCGTATTTTGCTGATAGAGTAGACAAACTCATAGAGTATGACTTTATTTACAAACAGCAGTCTGCTTTTTTTTGCGAAATTAAAAAAAAATCTTTGACCCAAGGAGAAATAAAAGTAACTTCTGATTTTGCAGAGAATTATTCATTCATAATTCAAAATGCGGCACAGGGTTATCACTGGAATAACTCGCGAGCAACTATTCACCCATTTGAAATATACTACAAAAAAGATGGTAAACTAGAAAACGTAAGCGAGGCTCGTGCATGGTTTGGACGGAATTCTGTGCAACCGAAAAGCTCAAAATGGCTTTCACATCATTCAAGGATTACGCAAATGTTCTGGATTTCTCTCTCCTACCATTTCTGTGTGGATATCGTCACAAAAATTTCACATTCCAGCAAAACAGTGCTACTATTCTTACCAGCAAGTAAACTAAGCAATGGATTAAGGACCAAAAACTATTTTTTTGGACTGGTCGGCTCGCTCTCCCGACTTGAATTCTGTTGAAAATCTTAGGGGGGATCCTTGTACGCAGAATCTACACTGAGGGAAATCGGTACACCACGACTGAAGAGCTCAAAGTCGCAATTTCGAAAAAATGGAAAAATATCGAGAAATCCGTTCAGCAGAATTTGGTAAATACACCCAAAATTGATTTTTAGCTCATGTTTTGTCATCCCGATTTATGACATTAAATGAGAGACATAACATAACAGAAAATGTCATGACTCACAAATACTGGTAAGCATTTGTGTAATATACATGGTACAGCAATATATAAAATATACAAAATATATAAAATATATACAAAAAATATACGAAAGACAAATAAGCTTTCCGCATACTTTGCCACATACACGGCCCAGACCGAGATAGATATTGTTCTCCTTCATGCGCTCCTTTTTACTCTTAGGAAACACTTCCCAACTTCATTTTTTAATCAGGTGCAATAATATCACGTATTTGCTGAACAACTACTGAAGCATCATTAGCCATGTGGATAGCGTGGTCGTGTAAAATAGCTTTGCATTCCAGCCGGCCTTGGTTCGATCCCCATTGACGTCCTATGGACTCTTTTCTTGCACAATCCCAAATGAAATGAGAAAAGAAAACAGAAAGAGATGTCTGCACGCATACGAACCATTTTTAAACTTTTAAAACAGCTCATTATTTGCGCATTTGACTCTCCAGCACAGTAAATGGTATCATTTCTGCCAAAGATGAAATGTTTTCTGCCAACGCTAGTTTGGGTGTAGTATTCCAACACGAATTCTCGAGGTCATTAGTCGAATTGGCAAGGTTACCAATTATTGGCATGTAAATCAGCCGATCGTTTTGAATTTTTCATTGATAATACTTATGAATTTTGAAGTGGTCTTATAGAAACTGGACAGCTGAAATTATCATATTTAAGCACAATAAATAAACAAATAACTCTTTTGAACGGAATTGACGTTAAATATACTTTATTATAAGCATTCAACAATGTATGAATGTATCTAGTTGAAATTTTAACTGTTTGTGTTGCAACGAGATAAAATCAGGGTCGTCTTATAGAAGTTTTACAGAGTGTATGTATAAAAGGGAAGACAGCTCATTGCAAGCGAGATGTAAGATGATGTTTGATGTAATAGGAGGATTACATTCACCCTCCACACATCATTTATCTTAAAAAAAACCTAAACTCAGGGATAGATAGTTCATTGTGCTGTCGAATACATGATCAAATGTTTACTTTAAACCTGCTGGATTTTAAAATGCTATCCGCCGTTACCCACTCTGGCGTATACTTTAAACGGAATGCGTAGCATCGTTATATACATATACATTCAATTCCTCCCGATAACTTATTCCATTTGCAGATGCTGTGATCATGGTTTTTTTACCGGCTTCATGCAGTTCTCTGCTATACTGATTTACTGAAGATATAATGATTTCGAAAAGTGGCATTTATACCACGTTGGAGACAGTATTGCACATAGTCTTCTCTATTCAAGGAAGACGGCTGTTTTCATGATTTCTGGGTAGTTCTCCTCATCCAAGCTTCTTCGTGTATGTTCGCCAATTTAGAGCGATATTCCATAATAAACAACACCGATATGCCCCCGAATTTAAAGTGGGGGCTGTTGAAGTTCAGCCGATGATCTCCCATTTATCATGTGGGACAAAAACACGTTCCATTGGAATGGGTTTCTCAGTTCTACCGGTGATTGCGCAAAAATGAAATGACTTCGTCCATTCCTCCGCATCTTTCGTCATACATGTTTATCAAACTCGCTCTCTCAAAATATTTTCAAAACCCATTACGTTTTTCGCGTAAAGATTTCGATCCATCATCGTATAAAATTACCACATCTATCAAACGCGGTCGTCATTCTTTCTAACCATCACGATCATCTCAATCCGCTACTTGAATAAGAAACGCGGTCGTCCCGATTCGCTACAAACGCTCAAATAGCGGTGTTCTCGATCCGCCACAAACATGCGAAGCACGGTCGTCTCGATTCGTTACAAACTCTGTGGTCGTTTCGATTCGCTACAAATATTCAAAGAACGGTTGTCACGATCCGTTACAAAATCTGCGATCGTCTCGATCCGCTACAAACTGTGGTCGTCTCGGTCCGCTACAAACTCTGCGGTCATCTCGATCCGCTACAAACTCTGCGGTCGTCTCGATCCGATACAAACATTTAAAGCATGGTCGTCCCGATCCGTTACTAACTCTGCGGTCGTCTCGATTAGCTACAAACATTTAAAGCATGGTCGTCTCAATCCGTTACAAACTTGGGGGTCGTATCGATCTGCTACTAACTCTGCGGTCGTCTCAATACTGCCGGTTTTCCAAACATTAACAGTTTAACTCAACCGCAAAATTGTAGTCGAAAAAAAAACAACCGTATCACGAAAACCGAACTAAATTTAGTAAAATATAGGTGGCAGGGCTGCGTTGCATAGCAACACGCTTCATATTTCATCGCTACTTCATGTTCCACCAGGCATCATCTTCCACTCCTCTTCGAGGTTATCTTCATTATTCAGCTGTTTTGTAGAGACCTTCGGTTTCTGTTGAAACTAACATTTTCCGCTCTCGCAATTTTCCATTGTTTATCTAGTTTATTTACCGACGTTATCGACAACTTTGACACAGAGTAACTTGATTGTCACCGGATTGATTACCGGCACTTATTCTATTCGCAAAAACTATTCTGTAAACGTTGAAATCGAAATCCTTACAAACGTCGATTGAAATGTCTGCAACATCTGGCGAGCGGGCTATTATAGTCATTGTCAGTACAATATCTGGGAACCCGTAAGAGGCTGGTATGGCGAAGCCGGCGGGCTGGAGAATGAAGATTGGTCTCCTGTAGCAGCCTACCGCTGTCTATATAGTCACGAATTGTGTCAAAAACGGAGAGTCCCTGTAGGAAGTCTCGGCGACTCGATGCCTTTTTGGAAATGAATGAGCGCCAGGACGCACTCCTTATTCAAGAACAGTACGAACCAACCACTCAGATAATGTTTTAGAGCGTAACGTTGTCGAATTACACAGTGTTGCGGCGTAGAAATACAAGCATGGCGTTAGCTTTCGCGAACGATATAGATATGTGTTCGTTGAATCGTAGTTTGCTGTCCAGGACCAGTACAAGTTCGTTTATGGAATCAACTCTTGCAAGAGTCAACTGGTTCATCGAGTACTCAAATTTGAACTGCGACTGACCAATCTAGCATCTTGTTGATCGCACGGTTAACTGACCACTTAGGTCACGCACGTCGTGATTAAAAAGAACAAAGATCAAAGGTCCCAATTGACTGCCTGGCGGAACACCCGACGGTATTGAGAAGATCTCAGAAAAACTTAACGAAGGTCTTTGTGGATAATATATATGATTCTAGCCAGCAAACAATCCACGGAGGTAGACCATTCAGTTTTGAGACGGCGAGATTGTGAGGTGCTTTAACGAAAGCCTTCGGAAAGTCTATGGACATGGCGTCTTTTTATTGACACTTTTTATTGATGCTGTGAGTAGCTGCACTTTTTCATAAATCCATGTGAAAATTCGAGATTATTGATCGAACATCTGTCACGCAAAAGACTTTCAAACACCTTACCCGAACAGCTAAGGATCGAAATGAGGTGTTAAATTTTCCACGCTGTGCGTATTACAAGCTCTAAAGCAACACAGGAAGAGCGATTCGTGTAAAAGGATGACTTGCTCGAGATTATCGCGATTCTCAAGATGTACGGCTTTGCAATTGCAATCAGAAGACTGATTCGACACCACCGCCACGTCAGAATGCACTAGTGCGAGGATTCCAGTCACAACGGTAGATGGAGCAGTTTTCAGCGAGCTCAGCATTCGAGATGCTCACAACGTCCTTGAGACGCTTATTTTCCCAGCGATGCATTCATTCGTCTAAAACAGCGATACTCAACCTTTTTCTCATAGGGGCCACAAACACGTGTTAGTCATGCTGCAGCGGGCCCCAAAGAAGAAAAAGATGAAGAAAAAAAAGAAAAAGATGAATGAAGGAGGGTGATGTTCAAGACACGACCGCACTGTTAACATAGAGCTACGAAATTATTACCGGTGAGCACAAACATTGAAGAAATTTAATAATAAAACTCTTTGATACAAATATGTGATAGCAATGACATAGCAATGCGGAGCGCGAACGTTTCACGAAGCAATTTGAGTAGATTGTCAAATTAATTCTAAACATCAAAATGTTGCTCACTGTCTAGAGCACTGAAACTGGAATACTGAGTTTCTCGAATATCAAAGTAGTTTTTCAGTATCTCCTAGCAAAATTACATCTCCAACCCAGAACGAAACATCTTAGCAGATCCAGAACAGTAACAGAAAATCCGAACCGAACCTATTATACAACCTATTATAAGAACCTTATTATAAGCAATACTATCGAATCAAAATTTCTGCTTCAGTTTTTCACCGAAGAACACAACTCTCAACGTTGAAAAATACCTTACGTTACTTCCAACCCGAAAACAATGAACTCACGAAAGTTTAATGATCGATTGAAAAAATCACAAATTAGTCATTCAAGATTTATCATTCATCCAAGTAGCAAGGCTTTCCAAACAGTATTTCACAAGACCGGGTTGTTTGATTTGGTATTTCAAATTGATCTTTTTCAAGGCTAGCGGTGAAAAAAATGGGAAACTTTAAATCTTCTACAATTCAAAACAACATCATTACACCAATAAATCCATACACACTCCTGAATTCACAGAAGCTCTCTTCAGGCGAACATGAATATTCAATAGATTAGAATGCATCGAAAACTCTTAAACAACTCTTCAGTCGAAAATTTTAGTGGCCCTGAGAAGGACCGATGGGTTTGTTTTGTTTTGTACACGCAGCTGAAAATGGTTGATTAATGATTCATTTTTGTCCTCGCGAGAGCAGTACACGCACTCAGAACAATACACGTAACGCATTTAGTATTTATCGCGGTATTTTTCCCTTACTACATATTATATCTTTATCCCATACTACCGTTATCTATTTGATAACGCATAACGCTTGAAATCAACAATTCGTACAATCTCCACGGTATGGAAACCGACGGGGTACCTTCTATTTAATATTTTTCTTCTGCTTTGATTCCGCTGTATACAATACTTGCTTCTTGCATATTCTAAAGATGCTTTCTTAAGCGAAAAAAATTGTTCAACACAGCCACAGCCAACGACATGCATCGACAAATCTTGACTAAGATGAACTTTCAAACAGGTACTCATATTTATACGCTGCAGTTTTGAGATATTGAAACAAGTTTTTGGGTCAATTAGTAAACAGCATTACTCATACACCTTTCATCTTCCGAATGAAGTGATTGACATACCACTTTGTACAACTGACAGAGGTGTTAGCGCTTGAAACTTTGCACTCCAAACGTAACGCTCTTGTTTCAGAAATTTTAAACTTACACCCCAGTACAGATTTAAATGTGATGTGATGCAAAAATACAGAGGAACTCTTCACCAGACGGCATACAAATCGACGTGGTGTCCCAAAAAAATTGCACCATACAGTGCGATATCTATCATTCATTCTTCCTTAGAATCGAGCAAAACCATTGTGTGTGACATCAGCATTGGAAAGACTGCTGTTTGATAGCTGGAGCGAGACGACTTGAATGATGATGGTGATGATGATGTTTCGAATTATAGAGGCTTTCAAATTCATCAGTTCATTCGCCTCTAGCCTTGTAAAAGACCAATTTGGGAAACTCTACTGAACACTCCCGTCTGGTCGCTAGCTAGATGATTGATGAATTGTGAATACTGTGTTTTGAAATCGTGAATGGCTTGTTTATACTTAATGACTAGAATACGGGGGAGCTAAGAATGCAATATTATCTCCATCCACATTGTCCGTAGAAAGAAAGCTGCAATTGAATTTCAAGCGACCAATTTACGTCTGTTTTATTAGCAGTGATATCTGAATATTGAACCTTCCTCATACATACTCGGCCACAAGAACACGATAGGAAAAATTGTTTTCTTCCAATTTTCCTTAATTTGACCCTTTAACGAGCCGTGAGAACTAGGCATGTAATCAACGCAAATTCCAATACAACGACATGTTAGCATGCTAAAATACACAAAATACTTTTTTTAATACGTGAAACAATTAAAAACATTGAAAAAATTGGTGGCAATATAGTTGCCACCTACCCAGGTAGCGTAAAATGTTGGTGGTAATATAGATGCCACCTGCCCGTCTAGCTGGAAACACTTGATGGTGAAAATAATTTTTTTGTATTTAAATTTTTGATGATAGTTTCAACAAAAACAACTAATAAAACTCATGATCAGACTCAGCAGGTCCTAAACGATTAATATACATTGAAAACTTCAGCAAAATGACTGTTTTTCAATGACTTTACGGGAAATTTGCTCGGGCTGCTCTAAATTGGGAGTTGTTAACACAAAAATGGCTCAAAAATGAATAGTTTTTTTTATTTTTTTGCGCTCAAAAAAATCAGGCATGTTGCTAGACATCAGAAAAAGTTACCACCTAAGGTCCGAAGTAATAATTTATTGTTAAAGAAGAGAAAAAAATCGTTGGTGGCAATATAGATGCCGGTACCCGTTAAAGGGTTAAATCATTTATGGCTTGGGGAACCGTAATGTATAAATTGCTGAAAAATTGAAGAATATTCGCTTCGACTGGAATGCAAACCATCAATATTGATTCATAGCTAAAATAAATATTAACGGTAAAACTATTTCATAGAAAACCGCGACATTTGATTTGGTACCATTACTGAAAGACTTATTTTAGTCTTATTTAAAAAAAAAAGGTAATGATTTCATATTAATATTTTCATATTGATATTTTCATTTTTATTCAGGATTAGCCCTAATGATCGGAAGATATTTAATCTACTAATACCACTTAACTAGACAACTAACTAATGTCTAGATGTGTAATGTGTTAAACTCCGTTATTCTCATCTCATTTTACCAAAATTATCTCTTATGTTTTCGTGATTGTTATTCATACAAAATTAAAATGGACCAGGCGGGACAACCAAAAGAGCCTAATGGGCCGCTGGTGGCCCTCGGGCCCAGGTTGAGTATAGCTGGTGTAAATGTTTACCCTTGACGAACTCCAGTTTCAACTCTTCTACTACGGCTCTCCAGAGCAGAAAGTAAGACGTCGTAGCTTTCGGTGGTGCACTGTTTATTTCTACAGGAAGAACCACTCTACTTAAACTTTTAAACTATTTCAGCAATTGTATTTTTGCTTAATTGGACGATATCAGCAAGTTAACGGTTGCTTCTACCGGTGGCATGATGTTCTATTATCAGTTTCCGGACACTCAGAAAAATTTTGGGCAACTAACACCAACTTTGATCACGAAATACAAAAAACTGTATACGATGTTTACATTCGATAGAGTGACATGAACGGCGTAATACACATCAAAATGGGACTAAGCATATTTGGGTTTATTCGGGTGGATAAACTTTTTTTGCATGTTTTGCTTTCGTTTTTAGATTCTCACGACACAACTCTTTAAGATAAGGATAATTTCAAGCTCATTTGATTAAAGAACACTATAAAAAATTCGAAACAAAATTAAAACAGCCGAATAATCATCCCAGTTTTAAACAAAAAACAGAACAATTGCAAATTACGAACAGGGGTGGTTTTTTTACATACTGAATATTTGTGTGAAGTTGGTGGAATTTTGCTGCATGTCACGATCATCTTCAACTTGCCTTGACTAGTCTTGTTGTTGTCATTCTGAAAAGCGGAAGTTCTCTAACGGTTCGCTTCACATATCTTTGTTGTGTTTTTTCAGCTGGTGTTCAAATACAAAAGTAGATTTCAACGTTCGAACGAATTTCTGTTCACTAGGGATGAGTAACAATGAACAGTAATCGATATATGTAGCCGATTTATTGTGAATCGCCTTCTTCGCAACTGATTCATATCAAGGAAATTCTAACTGATACGAAATAATCTGATTTCAACATAGTTTGGAGCTCCTTCATTCATAATAATTTATATAATTCACAATTATTTATTTCATCAATTGTATGATTTGGATCACGTTTAGTTAACCTTTCGATGTGTAAGCAGAAACAGGATTATGATACGTATCTATACAAAGGTTTATTCCGTAGCTGACGACAAAGCGGAAAATAGATAATCAGTATTAATTTTCCCATCCCACTGTCAGTGATTAAACGCATATGAGCGCAAAAAAAAAGAAACCAGACAGAATACAAGACGTGTCCCAATTTTTCCTAGTCCAGAAATCCTACCCATTATAACTAAAACAGATTAAACGAGGTTTGAGCTTGTGATACACTTTAGCCGCGCGATCCGGAGACGGAAAATGTGCTTTCATCACCGAGAAAACAGGAGGAGGAACGGGTTGACCTAACTCTGCCTGGCAAAGCGGAACTCAAAACAATCGTCACTGCGATAGCTTAGCGCGCAACATTGCAGAAATAAAAAAGATATAATAAAGTATAGAGTTTGGAACAGAACACCACTTATATATTACCTTAGGCCAAAGATTTGGTTTTAGTGAGAAACACACACCCAGAGAATATTTAGGATTTTAAGAGAGATGGAACAAGTTACTCCAGCAAAAAAAAATCGAATCTAGTCACAGTAGGTAGTGATTTCGCTCAAACGAGTCACATAATTATATTGACAAAGCAACCAAAACAGATTTTAGCTTTTCAGAATAATCAGTTGAAACTATCGAGTCCTGCCAGAGAGAGAGAGAGAGATTATATAGAGCACACATCACGATGCGTTCCGGCTGCCACAAATGGTAACAACTTAGACATTCAAGCATTGAAAGCAAATAGAGAATAGAGACAAGAAATACATAAACGATAGAGTCGCCGTCGAAGTTTAAATCTAGACTATATAATATTAGGATGGTCCGAAGCATATATTTTTGATATTTAGCAGTTACAAATTATAAACCGAAAAAAACGCTAATTACTGGAAACTATTACTCGAACGTATCATTTCGCATCATCATCATCGATATATTTAACAAAATGAAAAAGACACAATGATGCGAATAGAAGCACGTAGCACGTAAGACAACATTTCGCCTTTTGCAAGAAACACGACAAAAAACATACAAACGAGAACAACACGCAACAATAACAGTAGAACTAACTAGGCAGCAGATTGCACCCAAGATTCGATTTTAAAGACACAAGATTTGAAGCACAAAGAAAGATATAAACCGTTCACTCGTTACAGCCTTCGTCCAAAAGTAGGTCGTTACAAAAAAAAAGTTTGCAATCGATTTTAAAAATCTACAGTAATGATAGGCTTTTTATCACTCGATAGATGCCTGCGGAAAAACTAGCGGATGTTTTTACAATCGATCCCTATTCAGCTATCATAGTCAATAGGAACCAATTTTGCGTTGATTTGTTTGTTGTCGGTATGTATAACGTTTTTCCGCCGATCCTTCACCGCGCTCGATTACTGCTAAATAATACCGTTGAGAACTCTTACTCATCATACGATTTGCTCTTTTGATACTGTTTGATTGGAACTTGTATAAGGAACACTCCGCGCAAACCCTCCCAAACATGCGTACTTCGCGTACTTAAAACATCGCAATACTGAATTGAAGTGAAAGCGAAAAACAAGGAGAAATATTTCAATAAAACTTTACTGATGATACAATACCAACCCGTAGATTGGATTGGCTTTTGGCAGTAGTGAATATCACCAACCGTGATTCACACCATCTCTTTATGCGGTCTACAGAGTACACTTTAGAGAAGCAACGACCGCAACGACCGTTCCGAAACCGTTGCCAGTTTGTAACGGTCATCTAGCAGCATCCCGATGACAACAAACGGTCTTATGTAGTTTGGATAATCTTGACATATTTGAGGAGTGGTTCTAGCTCAGCAGATTTCAACCTTTTTTTTCATTGGGGTCACAATCACGCGTTAATCATTGTATTGCGGGCTGCAAGGATGAAAAGAAGGATGGTGTCCAAGACATGACGGCATTGTTAACGTAGAACTACAACATTATTTTCGGCGAAAAAAACATTATAGGGATTTAAGATCGAAACTCTTCGGTACAAACATGTGGTAGAATTGACGAAGACTGATAAATGAATGCTTGCACTGAATGAGGGTCGCGAACGTTTCGTGAAGCAGTAAAACGCCAATTTGAGCAGATAGTATTATACTCTCATACTCTTAGCATTATCATGTAACAGTTCGGCTGAAAATTTCATAAGGTTGACGTCTAGATGGCGCCTCTTGCAAAAATCTACTTGACTATCACAAAGCACCATCTTTCAATGGATACGTGACAAAATTTGACAGCAATCGGTCGATTGGTTCATGAGCTACAGCATTGAGAGTGAAGCAACTTTTGTTATTGTGAAAAAAATGGGAAAGTCCGAATTTCGTGTATTGATTGTAAAATTGCATGAATTGGGCTGCGAATTGCTTCCGAATCCATCGTATTCTCCAAATCTGGCCCCCAGCGACTATTTTCTTATCGCAGACCTGAAGAGAATGCTCGCCAGTGCAGACAAAAGTCATCCTCACAGCAATAGAAAGCACAGCCACGACGGGTAACAATTTCTAACAAAAAACAAAAAACTTCCTCACGCAAGGGAAAAGTTATGTTGTCGAAAAGTATTGTCTTCCTCGAACAAATGGGCCGGGGCGGGGAACTACTTTCGCATCTTGGCTTTTCATAAGATGCAGGTGGTTGAAGCTAATTAGCCGGTTTTCCAATCTTCACTATACTTTCCCAGACGTTAACCATGAAGTTCTGATATTTTAATTATTAATAAACTTACAATTTCACATCCAGAGCCGGTGGAGGCGATCTGGCGCAGTGGTTAACATCCGTACCTCTCACGCTAAAGGTCACGAGTTCAATTCTCACTCCCAACATTCTACCAACGGAATAGATCCGTTGGTCCAAGTGATGAACCAGCGAAAGGCTGAAAATCACTATAATGCAGCAAAAAAAAAAAACATCTAAAGTCACAATTTTATTAAACACGTTCAGCCCAGCGGTCCCTAGGGACCGACGTTGAGCTTTTTGGTAGGAAAGTGCTGACTGATAGTTATAAAATAATAAAATAAAAATATATACGGTTTGTTTTCAGATTTTTTACAAAATGTGACTAGTTGCCAGTCGAATTGCTGACTATTTTCTATTTCTACGATAAGTAAATTAGAGAACTGGGACCAACTCTGATATTGTGCAAACGCTCTTGATGTACGCTGAATGGATAGCGCAGCAAGAAAAAATCGGAGCTTAAAATGTTAACCGTGTTTTGACAACGAAAATAACCAGAACTGATTCTTTGTTCTGTGCTAATGGGAAAATATTCGATCCAGCAAATTTAAAGCGCGGATCGTTGAAAACCTCTGTCCGGAAGAATTTGTTCTCCTGAAGCTTCTTGAGTCGGTTCTTCAGTGCCAAGGTTAAATTGTGAATTTATAAATTTATGAATTTATGGAATTTATGAATTTCTGGATTTATGAATTTACGATTTGTTTTTATCTTCACTTATGTTCCATCGCGACGAAAGCCTACGTTAAAAGTGATAAGAATAATGATAACATTAAACAAACATAAAAATTATATACATTCCAAATAATTTAAAACAAGAAGAACGCTTCCGCGCTCCCGGCAGCAAGCGGCAAAAATGTGTTCATTCCATCCGAAACCACATCCCCCTATCCACTCTATCCAACCGAAACCACATCATTGCCATCCTCACTGCCCACGCTCGAAAAAGAAGCGCAATGCGAATAGTCATGGATTCTATGCAACTTAACGATTCCTAGGCTCGTAGCGAAAATGAAGCAGCGTAACGATTTTCTCCTATTCTTCTTTGTGCACCGAGAATGGCTACGCTCAGTTATGGTTAGAAATAGTTGCAACTCGCTGCCGCGCGACTATCTTCATCGTTTGCCTGCAACACGAAGAGAATATTATTCGTTGCTTCGCTTCAGGGGGTAACGACAACTTTTAGTTTTTCTTCTTCTTCGTGTGACGGGAATGACTATTTTCACCCCCGATGTTCGCTGGCAAGAAATTTAAGACCGATGATGAAGTGATTACCGAAACTGAGGCCTATTTTGAGGAAAAATCGTAAGAGTACTATAAAAATGGTATCGAAAAGTTGCAAGATCACTATAATCGCTGGTTCGCCCTCGAATGCAATTATGTTGTATAATAAAATTGAATTTTGCAAAAAAAAAAAAGTTTGACAGTGTTACCGTATAAACTTTTCAACCGAACTGTTACTGTTGATGGCTCGCTGTCTAGAGCGACATTGAAACACTGAACTTGTTCTTCGGTACACTCTGTATACTTATATTCAGATTAGTTTATACAGGATATAGACCGTCGACCGTCGATAAACCATGAGGTAAAATCACCGATTGGTCGTTCATAATATTTTTTCAAAGAAGATGAGCTCATTGACTAAAGTTTCATATGTCAATATCTGATATCGACCGTTCTGAATCGGTTCAATAGTTCAAAAGTTATGATTTGTTTTGAAAAATAATTTTTGGAAAAAAGAAAAAAAATATTTTTCGATCCACCCTTAGGGGAGATGAGGGTAAGACGGACATGTTAAGGAAAACTTCAATTGTATCTTTGGAAACTCATGTTTTCAAACATTTAAAAGCAGTTTCTTACTGTTCAATATACTGGTTTTCGAAATAACTGGCCAAATGTTTTGAAAAAATGTGTTTTTCCATGTATTTTACTGAAAATGAAGCAAGCCGAAAAGTAGAACATGTTTATCGGTGCGGGTATAATGGACATGTAGTGGGGGGGGATATGGACAGGCTCATAATATACGAAGCGTAGAGGTTTATCGCTCGCGAGAGGAAAAATTTCACTCTCTCTCAGTGTTTGTGCGTCCAGTAACTGAAATAGAACAAAACGAGAAAGCAATATAAAAAAGAGTTCAATATTCTTCCCTTCACTTTCCATCATGCATTAGATGTGATTATGAATGTGACTGTCCATTTCACCCCCCCCCCCAGTGCATTCGGTTTGTGATTTTTTTTTGTGATTTGTGCGGCCAGTGATTTTCGGTTTTTGTTTCTCTATTCCACTTTTGATCAGTATTCATTGTCATAGGATGGTTTAAATATTATATAATAGCATGTAGAAGGGTTTTCCATCAACAGAAATTTGAAGTTCATAATGCAACTATACAAATCAACCACCTGTCCATTATACCCCCATTTTCCGTCTTACCCACGGCTGCCCTACATGGAAATTGACACCCAAAATAAAAAAATAGAAACATATGGGCCTAATATTCTTTGATAAAGAATAAAACTATCGAATTTAAGGTGAAGGTGGAAGCTAGCCACAAATGGCTGCCACAATGGCGCTCATTTCTTTCATCTCCCTCCCTCACCTCTCGCCCGAAAATCAATAATTTTGCGAAACAGTGTGAAGAAAATGATCGTTTTCGCACACTTCCCATCAAGTAATATCAACCAAACTCTAATCGATTACTCACAAGATATTAAATTTTCATCTGCTTTCGCACCGTATAGTGAAGAACGTCGGAAAACTCGAGCAAGTGCTCTGAAAGTTAAATTTTCGTTTTTCAATCTTCTGCAATGGTTTTGTTTGTATTGGTGAAAGCATCGTTATTTTTTCGACACTGATGCCAAACAACATCATCGAAACAGCTATAAAAACCACTCAATAAAATGTTATTCCGGAGTCATAGCGTCCCATGTCATGAAAATCAATAGAATAAAATTGTGTTGATATCAATACAATTATTATTTTTACGTTTAATGGGTCTATAATGTAAGTTTTAGCAACTTTAACATTGGGTAAGAAAATTGTATTGCAGAGCTCGGAACACTGCCACGGCTGCCTATGCTTTCAAAAACAGTAAACGGAAAAGTATTAAATTCAATATAAATGCCTCGGCCAACGAAGAGAAAGGTTAAGGCTTTCCAACGTGAATATGTGAAAACAATACGATCAACGAAGGAAAATATTAAGGAATTATCAACATCGAGTTACTATGCGATAGAACTTGTTAATACCAAAAGTGCCCCAATTCGCATGTTTTATAAATTTGCTCATGTTACGCTCGCGTATAATCAGAATCATATGCAAATGCACCTTCTATATATATTTATATTTGCAATTGTTCATCGGAACATATCGTTCATACATTTTACTTTAGTATTGAATTGTTATTTGTTTTTTTTTTTCAAATGTATTCAAAGACTCGTGTCAATGAAGCGCCACACAGTCTGATAAGTGAATTGATCTATTTACGTGTGCTTTGCTCTTCTCTCACAAACACTATTACCCCATTTTTACACGAGGGTTTACCTATACTACTACAATGGCTAGCTTCCACCTTCACCTTAACGAAAATCTGAGAACCACTATACCAGTTTAGCATGGAATGGCTGTATAATAAGTAAATAAATAAATAAATAAACAACTTCTACGGATTTGGATACTTAAATTCTCCTGCGAGATTTAGATGTAATTTTATATGCACCTGGTACATATAGAAAAACAAATTAAACCGTTCCATATCCATAGAATAAGAATAAGAACAAAGAACAGAAATCGTTTCTCGGAAATTTTGCGATTTATTCGTTTTGATGAAAGAGACAAACGAACCCAACATTCGCGGACTGACAAATTTGCTCTCATATCGAAGGCAGGGCATACAAAATAGCCAAACCTGCTACAAAACAGGTTGGAAATGTTATTGTTTGTAAACAGCTATTTTCGACAAAAGCAAGACGCAGTTCTACTCTATACACTCTGTCCAACTTCTATAAGACCAGGTTATGTTTTGTGTCATTGTAAACAAACAATGCTTCAATTTATATTCTAGTGTGTAGGTATTGGTGACTACCATACACTGCATGATTTTCATATGTGTGTGTGTGCAAGCGCTGAGCGTTAACGAATGTTTTTGTATTTTCAACTTTCAAGTTTCTATAAGACCAGTTACATTTTCCGTTGTTTTAGTTGTTTAGATCAATTAAATCTGGAAAATGCCGAAAGGAGAAGTCCTCACGGAGAGAGAAGAGAAACAAATCGATGGATTTCACCAAGAAAATATTGGTATCAGAGAAATTTCTCGTCGGATTGGACGATCCAATCAAGTAGTGCTCAATTATTTGGCGAATTCTCAAGTATACGGTAAGAAGAAGAGAGCTAAACGTAAATCGAAGCTCTCTGACCAGGAGAGCGCGAAATAGCTAGAACAGGTCTGAACACCTCAAAATCGCATGTGCAAATGAAGCAATATTTCAACTACTTAACTACTCGGTTTTGGTAAAAAAAACCTCACATATAGAGGGTTTAAAAGGTTAAAACACCTCATCTTACAACTTCTCACCTCGGAAGACGTCTGAGTTTTGCCAAAGCTCACATGAACCGACAGTGGGACATGGTATCCAAAAGAATACATTTAGCTATATAAAGAAGTTCTTCAATTCGAAGATCCTCCGACACTCGTCGATTATTACCGGATACGCCTTCAATGATTTCGATTTCGTGGAGCTGTCGGAAGCAGTTGATGTTGGCCTGTCTACCATGAAGGCGCATCCATCCGTTTAACCTGATACATCGAAAGACTAAAAAAGAGAAGGGTAGTATGCACAACCGCATTGCTGACGTTGGACTGCAAAATTATTATATTTAATTCGCTCCTGCTACCGACATTTTCACCTGTACCGTTGATCCATCGTTATATTCGAAAGTGTGTATTTCTGGATTATACAAAACAGCGTCGTTAAAAGCGTCTGCTGTTTTGAAACGGATGTAAACCCTTTTTTCATCGGCATTCCTGTAGCACGTGTCCATATTCGTCCGATCTGCAGTCAGTTTCTTACCAAAACGGCTCATCTCAAACAAAGACGGTCCCGAGGCATCCATTGGGAATTCGAACATTAGTGTGTTTTTCTTTGTTGATTCCATTCTTCAAACTCAATACACAATTGAGAGTTCCGTTTTATTGTTAGTGAACAAAGCCCACTGTTCACACAATGCGCTAATAATCACCAGTGATTCGTTTGTGCGTCCTCTTCTGATGAAATCTACTGGTCAACTGTGTGTTGAGTTAAAGTTTGCGATTTTTTGGTCTGCCTTAGTTTCCCAGATGGCCGTACATTGATTTTTATTGCAACAAAAATCTAAGAATTCCAAATTTTGGGGCAAAAAAGCCCACACAAGTCACATCGAATCGATAAAGCTTATATAAGTTCATCCCAGACACCAACATACCGGATTTTCTCAGCAGACTAGAGAACTGTGCCACGCGTCTCCATTTCCCTGCGTCGCGCAATCATGAATGAAAGCTTCGGTGTGTACTATTATCGCTCGCGTGCCCCACATTCACATATGGTTATTTGCCCCTTACCCAGAATCCCCGCGAATCAAACAGAGAAAGAGCGTTATAAATGCGGAGTGTAAGAGCGACTTCCGAGAAAATAACCACGCGGGCGCACCATTTTCCCCTCCAAATAACCATTTATTTGGTATGGTGCTCGCGTGTGTTTGTGCCTGTGCGGCTGTAAGCACAGAACCGTGAACCGAACCGCGGAGGGCCATCTGGATCGCTGACTGGCTCATTGTTCAGTTGCGAGAGAGGCCCTGCGTCGCGCGAATACCAGAGCCCAACAGCAGTGCCGAGTCCGAAGGGAAGAGGAAGCAATAAAAAAAAATCCAACTCTCGGTCAAGAGCAGCCACACACAAATTTTCCTTCTTCCTAATGGTGGCCTGATGCTGAAGGGTTATCCTCTTCGCTTCTTCGAATCGCTTTTTTCCGTAATTGCCGCCGCCGCCGCCTTCGCCGTTGTTTGTGCTTCGCATTGTGTAATGAAGATGTGCTGAAAGTGAAGACAAAAATAAGGACACCGAAGGAATTGGAAAACCCACCAAAAATAAGGATCATCTAATCTGTGATAGTGCGTCAAGTATTTCGTGCATTGGTCGACAGAGGTACAGCATCGCGATAAGTGTGGTGGGGACACGGGAGAAAAAAAAGTCCTTGAAGTATAAGAGGTTCTTGGCTAGCAAAAGTCAGGGTGAACCGGGATGGATAGCCATTACACGAGTGTGGATTTACAGCAATGACATAATCCGCCAAGTGCACGGCCGCCGTTTTGTTTCCTTTGCCTTGGCGAGAAGGGATAGAACAGAATCGAAGCGAACGGTTGGACTGATAGGATTTGTTAATCGATTTTTCGTTGAGACTTCTGGTGCTGTGCCTATGCGGTGCCCGTGGAATATGTTTTCAAACAAAGGATTATCATTCCAGGAAGTTGGTTGGCGTAGATAACGACAGAAGTGGTAGTAATCCAGCTTCGGGAACAATCCCCGAAAGTGGATTGCGATTGTTTGTGTTGATAAAATGTAAAGACATTTTGCTGTTCATAGTGAAATTTGATGCTAGAGGTGCCGTGCTGCCAGAATTCAGAAGCAATTTTCTAATTGACGTACTTGCCATGAACTGTGTGGTTTTATTTGATGAGTAGGTGAACTTAGGGTATGACGCACCGTGTCGGTAAAACGCTCCACCTTGACAAAACATGGAAAACGCCGTGGTTGACAGATTTTTTCTGTGCTTATAACTTTCATTTTTTATTATAAATACAATTAGATGAATTTTAGAATCGAAAACCTCGTCTAGCTTCACAAAATCGCTATATATATAAATCTCGTGTCACGATGTTCGTGGTTGAACTCCTCCGAAATGGCTCGACCAATTTACATGAAATTATGCACAAAAACCCCGACTGGAGATCACGTGTTTATACGTTCAATGCGTATGCTGTTGAAAACATTGCTGGAGTTATGTTAGGCGACTGCACAGCGATGCGAGAAATTGTGATTCGAACAAGAAACAATATTCGAGAGTTCATCGTTAACACCCACCGTTCAAACGCCGCTCTCCATCTTCTTCTTCAATGGTACTAATGTTCCTAACGTTCACTATCTCATTCTGACTTGCGAACGATGGACAGGTAGAGTGCAAACGACTGTGATTCTAGACAATCAATAGCGGTGTGAGAAAAAATACACTCACTTGCGTGACGCTATCATGAGCAATGCTGACGCAGCCTTTTTTTTATATATCTGTATTATAGTGATTTTCAACTCATTTGGCTGGTTCGTCACTTTTTACTTCCATTTTTTGGAAGAATGTCGGGAGTGAGAATTGAACTCGTGACCTTTAGCGTGAGAGGCATGGATGTTACCACTACGCCAGATCGCCTCCCCTGACGCAGCCTTTGCCAGGCCTAAACGCATGCATGGTCATGATATTACAGCACGTGTGTTCAAACAAAAAAATTAACGATATGTAGAATGAGCTTCACTACAACGTTGTATTCGATTGGATAGCAAAATCGAGGATTACCTCATATGCACAGTTTTAATTTGGGTAGACGACAAAATGCGCCCTGAGGAAATCGATAGTGTAATTTCCCCGAAAATTCCAGATGCGTCTATTGGTCAACTACTCACCCGTATTCTGAAATCCGATCGCGTCAAAATTACCAGAATCGATTGCAATATCGCATTCTGTCACACGCATTAAAACAAAAAAAAAATAAAAGAAACATGGCCCTATTGTGTGTTCTGTGTAACAGAATAACACATTCTCTGCAGGTAGAAAAAAAAACTTGAACGTAAATTGTCTCTGATAATTATTTTATTTTCTGAATAATATTTTGGCTGAAATGCTAGGAGTTTTATAGAAAAATAGTTATGTTAAGGTCATGACTATGTCTTTTAAGTATTTAAATGTCATTTTCATTTTTATTCTATACAACCTTGCATACAATTCATCTCGTTTTCACCATGAAGTGGCGTTCGTGATCAGGCCTAATATTAGAGTCTTGTAGTAATATATAATAAAATGCATGATCACATGCAATTATAGGCGCTTCTGTCGTAAGACTTTTGAAGCATTATAAAACATATTTAAATTTTGCAAGCTTCAATACATTCTAAAATGTATCAGAGCTATCGATTGAGTTTGAATATATAAATGTTTTTTTTTTATATAAAAATGCAGTTTCCGAATTCATATCATAATGGGGCACATCGCTGCAGCATGCAGATAGAAAAAAGTTAGTCACTGTCAATGTTACCAAATCATTCAGATATTTTCTGCAATTGTTTCATGCCTAGATACATAAGCATAATACTCTTTTCACATATCGTTCCTTGTATTATGTAATAAAAACCAGTACAAACAAATGAAAACCAATTCAAGAGGATTTATATTAGGGATTAAAAGAATATCCGGCCTATCCGGCCAATATTTGCTATCCGGCTGGATACGGGATAGATATCGAATACCGAATATTAGGAAAAATCAGTTTTTCTCATTAACATAAAATAAATCACATTTTTCTCGAAATTAAATTAGTATTAACTCATAACATTTTTTCATAAACACTATTACTTTTATTATAAATTTTTCAACCGACCGATTACGTATCGCTTCGTACACCAGTCCAGCTTCAGAGAACAGTTCTTCACTGTGAACACTACTGCAAGGAGCTGAAAGATGAGCTCTAGCAAACCTTGCCAATTGGGGGTACTGCTCAGAGTTTAATGATCACCAACCGTAAGGAAAGTGATTGCGATCAATTCGAAATGTTTTCGCATAACAGTCAATTTTAAAACCTGTCCCAAAAAATCTCGTAAACTTCGCATGTAAGGTTAACTCAGTTTGGTTTTTTTGTTTCGTTAAGTTTGATTTGTGGTGAAGTAAGTGTACCCTGTGGTGAATATTATCTTCCCTGAAGACAGCTTCAAGTTTTTTTTGAAAATAATCTATTTGTGTTCTTTGCTTATTTGAATTCGTAGTACTTACCTTTAATCAACTAGTATTGAAATTATTTCGATATATCCACAAAAGTTTCATCACTGTAATAGTAAATTCATAACAGAGGAAAAAACTGTTCCACTTGCAGAAAACTTATTTCTCTACTAAAGGACATTCATTCTGTACGAAAAATTTAATCATAGTTAATTATTTTTTTGTAAAATATATTTATTACTTCGAAAATGAAATCCTTCATTTGCTTCTCGTCCACATGCAGTTTGTCCCAGCTTCGTATTCGTAAATAAAGAGCCGAATATCCGGGCATCCGGCCTCGAAGCTTGCCAGATATCCGGTATCCGGCCAAACTACTATCCGTTTCACTACTAGTTAATATGGATGGTAGCGATATTAAAAAAATATCTTACATCTTTTCACATGTTATTCAATGTTGCGCCATCAGAACTCTAACATTTACGGAAAAAAAATTAATTCTCCACAATTTATTTAAATAACTTCCATATTGTTCAATCGAATGCTTCTGAATAGAAATAGTGATAATAACACTAGACTTCTTAGCATTTCTTTTTAACAACATTTGTTTTCCTTAACTAAAAACTTAGTTGCAGATAATTTTCATTTTTCTGTATTTTCTTACGTTTTTATACACATCATGACAATGCAACAATGTCATTATAATAGAACTTCGCTACTGTATTTTTCTCAAGTATGGGGATAAAAGGATGATAATTTAAAGGAACTGAATTCCATAATTTGCGGCTAAAATTGATTGTTAATATGCGAAAATTCTAAATTAGTAACTTCCTAAATGACTTCCATTTTTCAAGGAAAAAAAAATTAAAACCATGAACAATTTTTTTTCTTAGTGTATATTTTTTCACATTCAAACATCCATTCTCTACAACTTTTTCTAAGAGACCATTTCGGTACGAATCATAGTTTTTGAGATAGAATTGACCAAAAATTTCTCTTACTGAAACCAAGGAGAAATCGACATTGCAGACATTGCTACTGTGAAGGGTCTTAATGTCAATTCTGAGCGCGATACGTCATTTAGTTACAGCGTAACTCAAAACAAGTTTTTTTTTTGCTCGATGAATTTTGATATGGATAATTCTATTGGTCAAAGATATTGTGTGAAGTTTTGTGTTGCAACCAAAATTTCTTGTACCGAATCGTTAAAAATGTTTCAGATTACATTTGGTGACACAACTATGTCGAAAACAGGTGTGTATGAATAGTACAAGGCATTCAACAACAACCAAGAAGAGATGAACGATTTGCCTCGGCAAGAACGACAACATCAACAAAATAAAAGGAATGGTGGTCATTTGAGTTGGCTCGTGAATTAAATATGTCTTACGAGACCGTTACGAGACCGTCATATTTTAGTTGAATTTTTGGGCATCAGAAAAGTCGCTGCACGACTAGTTTCAAAAGAACAAGCATCAAATTTTCACCAAAAAATTAATCGTAATCAAGTTGTTGAAGACAGACTTGAACAATCAAATTCTGATCCCACGTTCATCCAACGCATAATTACTGGCGACGAAACATGGATGTACGAGCATAATATGCAAACGAGTCAACAATCGTCAGCAACGAGTCAAAACCGAAAAAACACATCAAAGTCAATCAAAAATGAAAGATTACTGTTTTCTGATTGTTTTCCATTCCATTGTCTATTCGTAAGTTCTTCTGGAGGTTAAAAGGTCAATAAAGATTGTTACCTTGGCGTTATGAGGCGTTTGAGAGCGAAAATTTGTCGGAAATGGAGCTTTCACCGTGATAAAAGTTCATCGATCGATCATTGTGAACGTATTTTTGACCAAATATGGTACGAATATGATTGAATAAGTTTCGTACTTTTCAGATATAGCCCCCTGTGATTAGTACCGCTTCGTGGGACCCGTTTTGATAGCATTAAAGACATTAAAATGAACTGAAGGCAATTCCTGAATACACACTTACCTGAATACCACACCACACATACCTGAATGCTATAAAAGTGTTCCGGTGACTGGATTGTTTGTTGGAAAAGTGTATTGCTTCAGATGAGGGCTATATTGAAGGTGATATTACAAATTTAGATGATGAATAAAGCATTTTCTTGAAAAACACAAATTTCCGGTAGAATGTAGGATCGAATAAGGAATGCTTATTCGCCATCATACCTCGTCATCAGGAAAAAACGACTTTTAATAGTTCCTGAAATTTTTATCAAGACACTATTTTTTTAGAGCTTCAACCTTCTAGACTGGTTCCTCTCAGTCCTGAACCTCATGAAATATTCAGTTTTTTGAAGATTTTTTTGTTCCCAATCTATAATGAATTTTATGAGTAGGCGTTTCTAGATGGGGATTCTACTGTAGAGACATAAACTTTGGAGGGTTTTCCGAGCTGAGCTCTAAACAAATAAAAACCAACTAATATTTTTAAAACTTTCAAGCGTGTGAAGTGGGGAGGGTGAAGTAAACTGTGCCCTGGCGTACATGATTTAACATGATTTAAATTACATGATTCTGGTTGTCCAAATAAAAAAAATGGATACATATGATAAATTACGATTTTATGTACATATTACTATATAAACATTAAAAAAAAAAAATTTATACTTTCTTAAGCTACACTTCACTAATCCTACACTTTATAAATCCTAATTGTAACTCCATGGACTGCTGCTGCTCCCCTTTTATATGGTGGATTGGAATGCGCCAGATGGTTTCGAAGAAACGCAAGTGGCGCGTGTTGTCGCTCGCTGGTGATGTTTTGTTTTCGTCTTCCTCGGTACCGGCAGGTATCTCTGGAACCTGATGGCAGATGTTTCGGCTGGCATCGATTCGTTGGTACTGGAAGTTGTCCGGAATTGTATGTTGCGGCTGGTGGTTTGGTGCTAACTGATATAACCGCAAGGTTGATGTAGGACTGCCGTTGGCTTAATAATCATTTGTGTTTCTTCAATTAGCAATAATCGCATGTCGGATGTTTCTCATTGGGTACTATATCGCCGCTCCGCAGAGCTATCTTTTGTGTGTATTGATTAAATTATTGATTAAACTAGTGAACGAATGAAACAATTTACGAATTCATTTGCAAACAAATCCCAGTTTAGGTCAATTCATGCATTATGGTAATAGTTATCTATTTATTTATTTATTTATTTATTTAATTCACAAATACAACAGGCTACACATGCCCTAATGTATGATATATAAAACTAAAACTAAAACTATTTTTCACTAAGCCTACTAAAACTAATACATAAGAAATTTCAAATTATGTAAGAGCAATAACATACAATTTTTTGAGGGACGAACGTGAAAGATGACAGTCAAAACAGGAGCTACAACGGTTAAACAAACGGCACATACTAGTCACAGGTTCATGGTATCCGTAATTTGTTCGTGTTGAGGAGATGTAGAGAAAATGACGAGAACGCAAGTTACGACGATTAACATTAAAGTTGATTAACCGGAGAAGCTCAGGACAGTCGATTCTAGCGGTAATTAAGTCCGAAGTAAATAGGGCCTTGGCAACGTTTCTCCGTGAAACTAATGAGTTAATCCCTTTTAGTTTGCATCGATCCTCGTAGCTAGGAAGATTTATTGGGTCATTCCATGGTAAATTGCGTAGTGCGAATCGG
This sequence comes from Toxorhynchites rutilus septentrionalis, assembly GCF_029784135.1. NCBI lineage: Eukaryota > Metazoa > Arthropoda > Insecta > Diptera > Culicidae > Toxorhynchites > Toxorhynchites rutilus. The sequence continues at coordinate 29,997,385 of NC_073744.1, read as the reverse complement.
ATGAATTTCCGCTGGATCGACTCAATTCGATGAACACTATTCTGGTAGTACGGCGACCACACCACACAAGCATACTCTAGAATCGAGCGAACCAACGAGCAATAGAGAGTCTTGATACAGTGCACGTCCTTGAATCGCTTTGTGACGCGGAAGATAAATCCAAGTGTTCTGGACGCTTTAGCGATGATATAGGATACGTGGTCGCGAAAAGTGAGTTTCGAATCCAGCATAACGCCGAGGTCCTTAATGGTACTGACACGATCCAATTTAACACCATGCAGCTTATATTCGAAGATTATCGACGAACGCTTGCGTGAGAACAATATTACCGAACACTTTGATGGATTCAAAAGCATCCTGTTGTTTGCACACCATTCGGCGAAGATGTTGAGTTGCTGTCTCAGCATCTCCGATGCAGTTTACTGGGAGGAACAATTTGAAGTCATCTGCATACGAGAGTTTGAGACACTTCAAACTGAAATTTATATCGTTGAGATACAGTAAAAACAGGTAAGGACCAAGGTGACTGCCCTGAGGAACACCAGATGTTACCCGAAAAGGAGTGGATATTGTGTCGCCTATTTTCACTGACATAACGCGGTCAGTGAGGTAGGAGTGGAGCCATTTCAAAAGTGGACCGTTGAAACCAAGACGATGAAGCTTGGCTACTGCGATGTCGTGGTTGATAATATCAAACGCAGCAGAAAAATCTGTATATACCGCATCAATTTGTTTCCCGATTCCAAAGAGCGGATAATGTACGATGTATATAGAACGAGATTAGTGACAGTTGATCTTTTGGGCATGAAACCATGTTGTTCTTCTGCGATGTAGTTGTTGCACGCATGCGATATGAAGTCCAGAATTATTATCTCGAATAGCTTGGAGATAGCGCATAGGGAAGCAATTCCTCTGTAGTTTCTGACGTCTTTTTTGCAACCCTTTTTAAATACTGGGAAGACAAATGATTTTTTCCATAGATTCGGAAATCTTCCGCAGAGAATGGAGCGGCGGAATAAGTTACTCAACGGTATCGAGAGGCTGCTAGAACACATCTTCAAGACGACAGACGGGATACTATCGGGTCCGTAATTTGAGGATTTTTTCAATTTTTTACAGGCATCGTGTACAATAGCTGCATTGATCACGGGATAATATCTGACAGATGACAGGCTGGGTACGTTGTTCATAGCTGCAGATACTTGATCGCAAGTAAGTTTTTCGTCGACAAAGACTCCGCTAAATTGTTTCCGGAACAACTCGCAGATACCTTCTCTGGTGGTAGCCACATCATTATCGCGCATCATCGTAGTAGGCAAACCAATCTCTTTCCTCTGGCTGTCAACATAACTCCAGAAACCTCTTGGGTTGACACGCAAATTCATTTGTGTACGATTTTGATAAGCATCATACAACGCATTGTTCAATCGTTTGTAATTTTTGTTCGAAACTGAATACCGGTTTTTCCAATAGTCACAGCGATATTGAGAAAAAATTTTCAGGTTGGATTTTTTAATTGACTTTAGTCGTTTCAAATTACGATTTGTCCACGGTGGAAAGGGCGTTTTACTAGTCATCCTTTTGGGAACGAACTGCTCAATTGCGTAAACCAACACATTTGACATGGATGATGACCCTTTGTCTATGTCATTATCGTTCAAAATTTCATTCCAATCTATGCTTAGAAAGAAACGGTTCATTGACGAAAAGTCGGCCTTGCGATAGTTGTAATGAATTAACTCCGTAGTGTGATCGAAAACAAGCGGCGGACTAATGGATACAGAGATCAGTAGTGGTGGATGATGACGGCATTGTTTCACCAAAGGGGCAGGAGCTTCAATCACTTCCGTCTTGAAAACGATCTCTGTTATCGCAGCAAATATTTATCGACATTTTACCTAATCATCAAACGGTATGCATAAAAGTTCAGTGAGTTTGCAACATGAAGAGATATCTTCCAATGTAGTCTTGAATAATGGAGCAAAAGCGTTGCATTTGTACCTGTTTTGTAGACCGTATTAGCAAAATGAATTACGGAATGTAAAAATGCATGGGGGTATAAAAGTACTGCCGTCTTAAATGTATCTGCAATGCCGATTTTCCTAACTTCTTGGTTTCGGAATCTATTGGGAAAACACATTCCGGAATGCAAAAATGCAAGCGAGAACAAAAGTACCCCCAGCTTGCATCTACTTTTAAATCCCGATTTCTCCAGGCTCTGTGGTTTTGAAGTCTGTGTTAGGGAAACATTTCAATTTGCGGAAACTTAAACGAGTACAAAAGTACCCACTGCTTGCATCTAATATGCAATGCTAATTTCCCTAGGTTCCACGGTTTTGAAGTCTGTGTTAGGGAAACATTCATTCATTCCAGCGATCGTACCTCAATCGTTGCGCAATCATAACTGTGTGGATTTCCGAGCGGCACTCGCTTATATACCGATTGGTCTGATAGCCTGTTTTGAAAGCAATTTTAGGGCTATTGAAACAAGTTTTTGGATTAAAAAGTAACAAGCATATAACGCGTAGACAATTTTATCTTTCGAATGAAGTGTACCAGTACCATTTGGTTCAGTTATTTAGGAGGTATTAACGCTCAAAATCTGGTTGCTTCGGCGTAAAGTTTTCGTTTTCGAAACTTTGAACTTACACCTCAGTATAGAAATGAAAGACTTAGTCCTACGTCAAAAATCCAACGGGTTCTTATTTAGTAAAGACACCCCTGTTGTATGCACCTTGGATAATCAGAAAAATGAATATAACTTGATAAATGAATGAATTTAGGAGAAATGCTTTCATAGGCATATTCTCGAATGTCAAAATGCGAAAATGTGAATTTCTAGACTAGAATACCGTTTTAAGGAGTTTTATTTCTGTTTCACTCAAATAAATGACTGATTCGAGTACATATTGGGAGTTTATTTCGTTTTAAACAGTTTTACATAACAAAGTCGGAGATTTTATTTCACACGGTTTCGCCTTATCTTCCTTCAGTTTTAACCTATCTTCGGCTTAAATCAAGGGAAAGTAGCATGAAATAAGTATTAACTTCGTTGCGACGACAAAGTTTCTCTGGGAATGTTAGCGTCATATAAAACGAAAAACTAGTAACACTTGACTTGATTTGTACATGTCTAAGAAAGTCTCTACCCCACAAAAAATAAGGTTCTCTTCATCCTCAACGAGACCTACTGAAGAACCGTAAAAACTACGCAACACTTCCGCAGCGCAGAACAGACAAAGTCCAAGGAAACGCGGCATCGAAAAAACAGGCTGACACGGAGAAACCGGGGATACTCGAATCAATCGCGGAAAGGTTCTGCGCCTGCCTTTTTGTTATTCCAGCGAATTTCACTGTGATCGCGATTAAAAAATATGATTGTTGGTTTCGCACACGTGTGCGTTTGTGTGGGTGGTAGTGTCAGTAGTGAGTACTGGTGAAGATAAAACCTCCAGAGTGGGGAGTGTATTCCGGCGTGCACATGTGCAGTTTCACCAAAAGCACGTGTTCGTGTTGTGTTTTGTTTACAGATTGCGCTTGACTCGCCGCAGCACGACGCCTGACGCAAAGAATGCTTCCATATGATTTGTGTGCCATCCCCTCAAAACAGTAAATAAACAACAAACCACCCAACCACCCCCCTCGGTCGACCGTGAAGAGAGAAGAAAGTGCTCTGCTCTGATTCTTGTGCTCCGAGACAACTCTATTCACTCTCGCGAACCGAGGCCTTGACACTGTGTGTGAGTGATCCGATTTGTGGGCCATATCTGGGTGTGGGTGTGTGTGAAAGGACGACGAATCGATGACGGGTGAAGCAATGACGTCACGCGTGTCAGCTGTTGGTGGAAATACGATCGCACCCCACCTGCAGCCTCCCAATGCGAACCATCCGGTGCAGGCGCTACGGACCGACGACATCGAGGTGCATGTCATCGAGCAGGCCACCGAGCTGCACTCGAACGAACGAAAGGTAAGGATAGTGCCGTGCGTTTTGGTGGGGTTTTGTGGTTTTGTTTCATGAACGGTGGTTCTATGTAAGGGGAAAGGAGATGAAATGAACACCCTAAGGAATATGCCCTTTTACTGCGTCCACATACCGCTACAATCCCCGTTTCCCGAAGAATATTCTAGCCCAACTAAGTGTTGTTGGAGATATCAAACGATTTTGTAATAAGTAACGAACTACGGATGAACATACTTGCGTAAAATCCGTGTGCAGACCTCTATGTTTACTTTGGTCGCCTTCGGGAATGAATAGCGGGTTAAACTTTTAACGCTAGCAGGATGCTTGGTCAGATACTATGCTCGTCGACCACGTCTTTTGCAGGGAGAGGACTAATATAGCCATCGGTTCTGAAATTTGGTACGAAATCGACGGTAAACATGCTGTCGTCGGTGAACATGTGAGCTTTTTCCGTGCCCGCAACTTCGCCCCTCAATCTTCCTATACGATCTTCGGTACAGTAAGGTCGCTGATCCCGTGTTCCTTCTCCATTTCACATTGAATGCGCAGGATTCGCCCGAATCTTCCTTTTGATGGCAGCGATAACCCTCGGAATCCGCGGATAGCTGTCCTTTCTTTTCTCGGTCTAATGCCCTTTTCAGGGTCCACCAGGGTCCTCCTGGACATTGGGACAAATCACGAATGCGCTGCCACTTTTTTGTCCGAAACGGATGAAAATTCGTACTATATCTCTATTATTTTTCGGTCGAAGTGTCATAGTGACCTTTTCCAATGTCGAGTCCGTCAATCATCGATTTTCTTCCGAAACTTTGAGAAAAACATTCCTCGAATTTTCAGTCAAAACCAAGACACTTGCGGGCAGCCATCTTTTTGTAGCTCGCAAAGAAAACCATAAGTATAGAAATCACCCCAAGCCATTACCATTTTGCGTTCTTAACAGAATAAGAATAGTATCATATAATTATCAGAAATAGAAAATTTGTTCGGTGAGGAACAGTTACGGTTGCATTACTTCATTATGCTCGAGATTCGCGCAGATGTCAGTAGTACATGAAACCAAATTAGACGTAACATTCCAGCACAACACTTATTTTCTTGGTGAGTCAATTTCACCAATTTGTCATGCGTTCACCTTAACATCTGGTGATAAGACCTCTTGTGCATCGTCATATGAAACCCAAGAGGTTTCATACCACCTTCGACAGCACTAACAGTTGAACTGCGGATGTTATGGAAGTTAATGTCCCGTTGCGAAGAAAGTGGACATCGTCAAGTACTTTGAATCCGTCGGATACGCCCGTTCCTATCATATCCTTACACTTCTGGAGAGAAATTAGACCATTAAACGGAAGCCTAGTTCCGGTCGTCGGACGGTGCTACGCGATAGCAAACTGCAACTGATGCTGAAGCAGAAGACGGGGAGAAAGGTGAGTTCGTCGTTCCGAGCTTTTGGCCGGGAGATCGAAGTAACGGGAAAAACAACAGTGTGAAAAAATACATAACGGAGATGAACATCATTATACGGAAACGTTAGTCAAGACCAGCCGTGTCGGAACACCAAAAATGATCCAGAAACAAAGGCTGAACGTCGGAGCCGTCATGGGCGACGAAACGTACTTAACGCTGGATGGTAACGACTGGCAAGGAACCAGCTACTTTATGTCCCCCACCAAGGAGGTAAGTTCCGACGTGAAGTACATCTCCCACACTAAGTTTCCAAAAAAGGTGCCTCTGTGGCCAACCATCAATGAAAAGGGAATGTCAAAGCTACTCTTCTTCCGTTCGGGGCTTGTGGCAAACGGGGAGATTTAAAGCACAAAGAGCCTGCCGGGAGTTGCTTCCTTCATCCAAAAATATCATCCGGACGCCCATTACGCGAAAAAATCGCTGGAGCAAAAGAACCGCTTGAAGATAGATGTTGTTCTGAGATTCGTTAGAGGGGAAATTAGTAATTAACTTGATTTCATAGAAACGTGACCTGTTTTCTGACCTTGCTGCCTTTCTGACGTAAAAATAGTTCTATGTATATGGTCAAATCTCAATGCTTTCATTTGAAAGATGACAAAATTCGGCACATAATGATTCTATAAAATATTCATTTAGTGGAATTATGTACCATTCCAGAAGTAAAAACATGAAAGTTAATGTTTTTAAGAAGTTTTACAATTTTTCTCCCAAATATGCATGTTAAACTTGATTGTTTCTATCAACCACATTGAAGCTCCTAAACCGCTCTACAATTCATTCTTTGACACCACACAATGCTCATCGAATTTGTTAGTGACATTGTTTATTGTTACCATATCAATACGAAAAGTACAGTTGACTCATACCGGACGAGAAAACGGAAATTGTCGCAATAAAGATTGTAATCGAAAAATGCAGCACTTTTTTTGAAAGTGCGATGGATTTGCTAAATTTCGTCATAATCTGTCATGTGGTTATCGATATGGCATCCGAGCAAGAAGTTATGAAAGATGGCGCAAGTGTTACACAGGATTTGATGGATAGTGTTAGGTGCAAGGCGCGGATATTGAGCCTAGGAGAATAGGTTGAATAAACCAACAAAAACATGGCTAATATGTGTTCGTTTATTCCCTTAGAGTTTCAAAAATATCCGACTAAAAATGAATTTTTGGTGATAATTCTTGTCTGTTGCATATTTTTTCAAGTACGATTTTTGTTATGGAAAATTGTGTTTTCTGTGCCAATATTGCCTAAAACATTCGCTGTCACAGGAATGAAATCTTCCGCTGAGTTCTTCTCCTCAATCTTAAATCGAAAGCATAAGTATTATTCAAACAAGCTTTCATATCTCGGCGATATGTATTCGTTTTTGGCGCAGAAACACTCGAACGAATGGGAACAAAATAATTATGAGCAAATAAAAACCTTCCTTCGGATGGTATTCTCAGCGTGTACTTTCATCCGCTGATTCAAAACGTATTGCAATCGCCACCGAGCCGGGGAAGGGATGAATAAACATAAATCAATGTCTGTCGCATTTTCGATCATGCCACGATCCAATTAGTGACATGGCAACGGATATAACATTGTCCCGTTTTATCCCCCGTTCCAGGGTTCCGCAAACAGTGCAGCAAGTGGTGGCAAACAAGGTGCCGCCTGCAGGGCGGCCCTTCTTCCCGTCACGACGCCAGCAGCAGCGACAGCCGGAACGGCTCCAGCGGCAACCAACGGTGGCCGGCCTTCGTTGAAAAATCCCGTCGGTTGGGTTTGTTGTGCGCCCTGCATTTGGTTGCGAGGATCTTCGGCGGTGCACAAGATGGCAATAACAGCCGCCACCCTGCTAGTGACCTCCCTCCTGGTGGCATCACCCATCCTATTTCTCATCTCGGCTGCCCCCTCGCAGCTTCCGAAGGATTGCTACGTCACCGAGGATGACGATTGCTACCCGACGCCGGCTCCGCCACCCGAATGCTCTGATTCCATCTGTCGAGCGGCTGCCATCAGCATCCAGACGCGCATGAATTGGGACGTGGAACCCTGCAAGGAGTTCAAAAACTACAGCTGCTCCCCGCTGGCCAGCAATAGCCTCAGGGCCGTTAAGAGCCCTCAGGAGATAGCCGACATTCAGATGCAGCGTGAGTAAAGTGCCACGCGTTTCCTCCCATGTGGAGACGCATTGTATTTTGTACGAGAAAATAAATTTTGTTTTTTTTTGCAGAGCTTCTCTCTCTTAACACCACATCGGGATTGTTCCGCAAACTCGGCCGGCTGTATGGGAGCTGCCTACGGCAGACATTAAACGACTCCACGATCAAAATGCAACTCGACAAGCTTGGTGGCTATCTGCAAATAGGTTCGGTGGGACCGCAGAGCATATCGCCGCTGATATCGAAAATCAAAAAGATTGGCCCGATGCCAATCATCGGCATCTACTACGATCTGAGCTACGGCCGCAAACCGCAAACACTGCTAATAATTGATGGCCCAACCACCTCGGCTCATATTCTGGAGGTATGAACAACAAAAAAACACAATAAAACGATTGTTTGCTGAAATATTCATACGAAAACATATATTTTTTATCATTCGGTCCCATGCGGCTCATTTCGCGCTCTGTTTAACACGACAAAACAGAAACCGGTCCGATGGCACGGGCCCAAGGCAGCCCCGAATGACGTCACCGACACGGTGCCAGAGCTGCTGGACGAATTAATCAATGTGTTTCTCCCGCCGGGACTCAGCATCGATCAGAGGCAATCGGAGAAAAAAGTTATATTTAACTTTGTTCGTGATTTGAATCAGGTGCGTGTTTTTGTCAGTGAGGAGGGTTGGATCTCAGGGGGGCTGGTGCTATGAATGTTAATGATTACACATTACTCAGTTTGCGCTGATTTTTTTTTCATCTTGCCTTCTGCCGTTACGGACGTTTTCAGATACGGCGGGATTATGTGCAGAAAGATTTTAGCAATAGCTACGTTTTGAATAATGTAGCAGCACTTATCAGCACTCATCCATTTGTAAGTATAGCGTATAAATGTGGCCATTAATTGGTGCGATAACTAAACGAACCGTTCAACCTGTCCATTAACGTGCCACTTTAGCTGCTCTGGCAGGATCTGTTGCCTGCGAATTGGACCGGACCGATAGTGATTCGAAGTCCTGCCTATTTGGAGCATCTGCGGAAACTGATGCTGTCCTATCAGAACCGGGTTATACACAACGCGCTGCTGCTGCTGTTCGCCCTCAACACCCTGCCACCGAAGCGTCCGTCGCCGATAGTTTGTGCCAAGGCTACCAATTGGGCCCTGCCGGAGGTTACGTCCTCGCTGTTCGTTGGTCAGTACAGCGAGGAAGTGATAGCGCATGCGATCCATCGGGTAGGTTCTAAGCAGCCTTGCCATCCAACTTGAGAAGCGATTAATTAGTATGGAAATCAAAATACATTTTCGTGTTTTCATCTAAATTCAGACGGAGGAAATGTTCGAGAACATGAAGCAACACTTGAAACGAGCACCGTCGCTTCGAGGTGCAGCGCTGGTGCGCCTATCGCAGCTCAAAGTCCAGGCCAAGGTTTGGCCGACGTTGTTCAATCGAACTGAAATCGCCTCCATTCTGGATAAGGTGAGTGTGGGGATGATGGCCCACAATAAGGCTGACCAAATAGTTCTGGACTGAAAACGAGCCACGTAAGCAAAAAAAAACAAAAACCCATTTTTTAGAATTTTATTGACTTAATGAAACCTAGAATAAAACCAATTGAACGTTCTTATTCAGCCATTCCATGCCAAACCGAAATAGTGGTTCTCAGACTGCGGTAATTGTTCCCTATGGACCTTATCTCAAAATATTAAACCCAAATTGTTTAGATAAAAGGGGAACATTATTAAACATTATTTTGCGGATCACCCTGATGAAAAAAATAAAACAAAACCGTTTAATATTTTACGATAATGAACAAAACTACCAGTTTTAACGAAAATCTAAGAACAGCTATATCGCTTTGGCCTGAAATGGCTGTATATGTACCTGTTTTTTCTCTACCAGGAAAAAATATTTAGATAGTTATGATTTTTGGAAATTTTCTCATAAATTCTGTCACAATCTAGATAAAAGTTCTATTGGATAATTATTTATGATGTCGATATTGAGTCGTGACTTTTTCGTTGTCCACATATCATGGCAAAATCATTCCAACTGATGCGGTATCTCTAGACGCACATAAAATAAAATAGTTGGACTAAGTAACTTCGGATATTATTTTATAATGCTGTGGAATTTTAGAAATAACTGTTTCGAAGAATGGTTTGATCGCATTAAAATGTTTTTTTTTTAATTTTAGAATTAATTGTCGATAATTGATTGATGATTCATTCTCGCCCTTGCAGAATAATACACTAGCCCTATCGTATGTTGCAATTTGTTTCATGTCAATGAATTGAAAATTTACCTCGAACGCCTTTCCGGTAGCCTTTTTCGCCATTGACATAGACTCGGCTACAGTCGATTTTATCACTGTTGCACCAGTACCATTATTCCACATCTTATAACCTCATCAATATATCTTTGGCACCGTATGGAATCAACAACAATGACAATATTTGCAAGTATCAAATATCATGCTACTTGTTATTAAGTATTGCCTCAGTGGAATCGCACCTGTAGGCATCGTTCGTACAACATAAACAAATCGCCAAACAAGATTATGCCATACCATGCATACAGAGCCATACATTAATGGCTCAAAACTACTAGAAATATAAATACTTCTCATCATTTTGCGCTATTCTCAAAAGAAACGCTTCTGTTAATATTACTGGTCTCGAAAAAAGTTGCATTACTTTCTCATGCTCAAGATAAGCGCAGCTGTCATCCTTAGTCGAGAAAGTTTTGCTACTGGCGAGCGAAACCAAATCGCATACAAAATTCCAGAACGACATTTACTTTCATGGTGACTAAATAAACGAAATAATCCCTTTCTGTTAATGTTCATTATAATCAAGATTAGCGCTTAGCGCAATCCTAGTTGAAGGCAGTTTTTCGATTAGCACGCATACCCAAATAACTTAAAACATTCCAGCATGGCAATCAAGATCCTTGGTATTCTCCAAATAATGTTTTGGCGCACAACCTTAACGCCTGCTTCGCCATAGCGTCAGTTCAATGCATTGATGCAATGTCAAAGGCACCAACGAAGCCTTTATGATGATGGAAAAACAAACAATGTTAACCGCTTGGAAAAATACTGAATATTTCCCTAAGCAGAGATTCATTACTAATACTCTAGCGCAAATATTTCCCTCCCGCTATCTCCTACAAATGGGGTTTCAGCACAGCGAAGATGCACTATTTTTACGTACGGGCTATGAAGCACGTACGTAGGCACACAAATATCCACATATCGATGGTTTCAAACATCTAAATATACATACACTTATCTCCGTTTTGCGCTCTTCTCAACAGAAGATGTTTTCCTGGTGGAAAGAGTTTTGCTACCACCATGCGAAAACAAATCACAGGCAGAATTCATGAACAATTATTTTCTTGGTGAGCCAACGATAGCCTAGCTTGATGATTCCCGAAACAATTGTGTAGCTCAGAACCTTAATGTAATGGCGTCAGTTTGATGCAATGATTGCAATGCCAGAGACATCAGCAAATGAATAACTTGGTTGCGCCCACAGCTCAGTCCGAAACGAAGACATGTGATGGCGCAAAAACAAGGAAGAACAAGCGATGTTCATTGCTTCGTATCTAGAACGATAGAATGAACGTTTGCCTCGGCGGGATCCACTGTTTATACTCTAGGCAAATATTCCCCTTCGTTCTTCTTCTTTTCCTTTGTTCACGGAGACTTTGAATCTTACGATTTCCCCTTCGTTGCTCGTTATTGACAACTATGTTCGGGAAAGCAAACAAATGGACAGAATAAATGTATGGGAGAATGAGATTGCTTCCAATTTTCATCAATTTAAACCATATACAGACTATGGGATAGTAATGTATAGCATATCAAACAAATCTTAGAAAATTTCCGATTTGATTGGTATGCAAGTCGTTAAAATCCGTTTGCAGCAAAAATAGTTATTAACATTAACTTGTTAATGTTAAACTACGCTCTGCTACCAGGGAGTCTTCGTAGCCTAATTGGTTGCGTGTCCGCTACTAAGCGAACGATCATGAGGTCATAACTCAGGGCCCCTCAACTGACCATCTTAGTGTGTTATTCTAGCTACTATGTCCACGCAACAATCATCATGTGTCGGTAATCCCAGTCCCTTACCACTCACATTTTCGGTCTGCTGCATCGGTAATTGGCACTATTAAAAGCATCGGTAATTGGCCAAAAAAGCTTTTCAATATCTATTTCTTTCCTTTAACTTTCCATTTTGATAAAGAACATTAATAAAAACAAAAACCAACACTGCCCAAGCAGTGACTAACTTCAATTCACCCTTCCATTTCCTCCTGACACTAATTTCGTACCCGCGTACACAATCTTATTTTTACGTCCATATAAAGAAAAACGAAAACTTGATTTGTGATGCAAAAAAGTAGTTACACCATTAATGGACGGTTTATTGTCTAACCACCGTGAACTCAAACCAACGAACCTAGACAGTTATTAGGTATGTTAAAAAGCTCCTCGCGTTAGTATTAGTAAATAGCGTGCAAAATAGTGTGCAGTTTGGGCACAACATTGCACGATATTTTATACGTGTGAGTAATTTTTGTCTACGATATAAAACAATCTAGCTTACCTGTAGTATATGCCAAAGAGAGAGAGAGAGAGAGAGAGAGAGAGAGAGAGAGTGGGGGGAGAGAAAGAGAGAGAGAGGGAGAGAAGGAGAAAGAGAGAGTGGAACGAATTCGTTTTGGGGGGAGTCACTTCAAAATGCCATGAAGAAAATTTGACGGGGAAGAATTAAATGAAATTGTCGAGTTGGGGGGAGGGGGGAAGTGACTAAACGCCCGACTGACTGTTTAGTCGTTTTCACGGAGAAACTGCTAAAGAAGCCAAAAGTCATTTACAACTGAAGAGGGATATACTCAGTCAGATAGTCAGCTGACTATCCTCAGTTGAATATGACTTTGCCGAGCCCTAATCACTAGTATTTTTCCATTTTTCGGAAAAACATGCGTTTATAGGTTGGGAGAATCAATGGAGGAATAATCTTGGAATAGTTTTACTTCATTATCCCCGAAGTTCAATCAATTCGGGCTCAATTCACGTCTTTATCGTGTAGGTCTTACTGCTAACAATTTGTGTAATTATGGTCCAGAATGTTATAATATCGAGCATGTTGTTTGGTTATGTTTCTGGTACATTTCTGTCGTCATAGATTTATTTGACCTTAGGTTTATATTTATGTAGATCTGAACAATTGCAAATATAAATATATATAGAAGATGCATTTGGATATGAGGTAAAGTTCTGATTATACGCGAGCGTAACATGAGCAAGTTTATAACACATGCGAATTAGGGCTCTTTTGGTATCAACAAGTTCTTCCGCACAGTAACTCGATGTTGATAATTCCTTAATGTTTTCCTTCGTTGATCGTATTTTTTTCACACATTCACGTTGGAGAGCCTTAACCCTTCTTTTCGTTGACCGAGGCACTTTGATTGAATGTAATACTTTCCCGTTTACTATTTTTGACAGCAAAGGCAGCCGTGGCAGTGTTCCGAGCTCTGCAATACAATTTTTCTAACCAATGTTAAAGTTTCTAAAACTTACATTATAGACCCATTAAACGTAAACGTTGAATGAAGGGGCAGATTTGTATTCATTAGTCGCGTCAGTTAAAATAACCACTGACTGGACTAGTTCCCCAGTCATCCTCGCTAGTCAACGCCAGTCAAGTCATTTTCTAGTCAAGTCACTTTTTGTTAGCGGCGACTCTCGAAGCAGTTCTAGCCGAAGCGAAGCTACTGAGAGTAGAGTCGGTCTTCATTTCTCACCTTCGAAGATTTCGAGCCATTGTCCCGACTGAAGCACAGACTTTTGCACTATGGTTTGAGGCTAACCTTGGGAATAATCGAGTTGAAGACGATTTGACGCTGATAAGGATTCTAATAAAATCCACAGAATTAACGACAATATCATTCGAGTAAAGTTATTGAAAAAAATAATAGTGTAATATTAATGAACATTTTTTATAATTTACTGTATACACAAAATATATTGATAAAAAGACGGACAATCAAAATCTATCGAAAAACGGTACTGTCCCGTGAAAAACAGCACGTTTGGTCAGCTTAATTCTCACTCGTTTACATCTATTTTCGGATGAATAAATCCATCTATAGCTATAGATCTCCCTAATGTAAACCCGCCATTACAGATCGAGATCACATCCGATAACTGGTTCGAAAACGTGCTCAAAATCTACCAACTGAATAATAATCGTTCGTCAGCGAGGAATCTGTCGTCGGAGTCAACTCATACTGCGTAAGACCTATCTAAGTTAAACTAAAAGTACCAGAAATGACGTTTAATCAATGTTTATTTTACAGCTACGCTTACCCCCAGCTGGCGAAGATCTTCTATGATACACTGAGTCATTCGATCGTGGTGCCCCTGTCGGTGATCCTGGTGCCCTACTTCAACCCGGTGCTGCCCCAGTACCTGCACTACGCCACTCTCGGCACGACGCTCGCGAAGGAGATCCTTCGCTCGATCACCAGAGCGTTCGAGAGCAAAGTCATGCAGTGTGTTCCGAACTCGGTCGACATTTTCTCCAACTCCAGCCGGATGGATCTGCTGATCTACTCGGGCGGCATGCAGATCGCCTACCACACGCTGCTCTCGCTGTCCGGCCCAATCAAGGGCATGAACCGGTTGCCGGGGCTCAGCCTGACGCCACCGCAGATTTTCTATCTGATGTCCGCCCAGGAACTGTGCGCCGAGTCCGAGTACAACGGCGTCGACGTCAGTTCGAATGATTTCGATGAAATGTGGGTTGCTGACGGATTCTCCCAGTTTTTGGTGCGTGTCATCAAAATTTAATTTTTGTTGTGTCTTTTTAGATTGACCTGGCTGATTTCACAGGGCGGTAGCGCCTCGGATGTCTTTCAATGCCACTCGAGCACGATGCTGAGTTACCAGAAAAATTGTGACATCTGGTAGATATGGGCCACCAAGGTAGACTAGCGGTGTAGACGCGGCGGCGGCAATACAACATGACCGTTGTCGCGGGATGGGTTAATTATGGGATTCTAGGAATCCCGTAGGTGCTTATAGAGTTGTTTTTTTTAAATCAGTTGTTGATGAGAACATTCATACTTATATAGAAAAGTTTTTAGGCAAGAGATATGAAACGTATTTGATATGAATATTTGAACTGATTTCGATGTTTTAACCATGCAATTCTTTCGTTTTTGATTAGTAGTAAGTTACGAGAAAGATGCGAATGATATAATATGGTGCTAAAGCTTTGCATTGTTGCTTATTAGAGGAAAAACTGTGATGAATAGCTGCTGATAATGTAAATTGTTCGAAGTACCTCTCGAGAAGTCAAAGTTGAAGTTGAAGGTGAGAGCATAATGTTATCTCACAGATAACTGTCTGATTGTTGTTGTTGAAATCCCCACCCTTATATTCGGACTATCGAACGGCTAAATCTGTACTCTCACTTAGAAGCAACAATGGAAAGGTTCAGCACCACGAGGATAAACTGTTCCCTCACAAAACGACGTAAAATTTATTACCACCAATATCGGAAAATTGATACAGGTTCAAATTAGTTTCGAATCATTCATGTGACACTCTCTCCCTCTCTCTCTGCTAGAGGGAAGTCCATCTTTCAGTATTTTACTGCATTTCCGATAGAACTAAAATTTAGCTTGTAGATTGTGTACAGATATTAATGACATCTACAGAATTATTGTGGGGTCAATTATAGGGGATAGTTTCGCAAGCGGTTTTTTCGTTACGCCGCAAATACGTTTTTTGTCTTATAGCGGAGCAAAGTGAACAGCAAGTAGGAAACAAAAATCAATTTCAACTGTGACAATATAGTGTATTAGAAGGGGAACCAAACCAGAAAAATAGTTACTTGTTTAGCAACACTTGAAACCACATAACATGACCATGTTTAGAGAGGATGCCGTGCGGAAGGACGCGCCATGTGTTACCTCTACAAGAGTATTAGCGAAAGGTAGAGGATATATATTTAGTATACTCCCGTTCGTCTGTAATTGTTAACTTTTTGCTGACTGCAGAGAGTAAGGCAAAGTTTATTAGACTGTAAGAATTTCGTCCCAAAAATGAATCAAATTATTCAATGAACCACAACCAAATGGAGAATCTCGTTCTACAAGCGTTTAAAGAAATGTTTTGCACGCTGGGAAGCAACGATTCAATTTCCCCAGGTGCCGTTTATTGCTCTACCCGAATAATCCAATTGTACCACACAGTGGAACACACACACACACACAGGAAGTGTACCATAAGTGTAAGTTAGAGCCCAGCCGGATGGGCAGGCATTATGTAGTCGTAAGCGTAAGCGTATAAAACAAAAATGAAGTGTCCCTTAATTCGAGCGAAACAAAACAAAAAGATACTTAGAATGAGTGAACCGAACAATTTTTGCAGTAGAAAAACTAGGAGTCCAAACACACAATGGGAACCACACAGTGTAGTTGTAGAATATCAGTAGATTGAACCCCCAACTGTCCCTCCAAACCAGAAAATCGCGGAAGCGCGGAACTAGGATTGCAGTAGCATGGAAGCTGTAATACCTGTAGTGATATGGAACATTAATTCGATACAAAACACAGTGATATCAAACAATACCTTTTTAGCCCCGCATCAGGAGGTGAATCATCCGCTAAGGGAATTGACACATGCCTAGGAAAACCCCCGGGGGAGTTGAAGCGAAGTTTTAGTCACGATGAAGAGTAAACCACAAGTAGTGCCAAAATATTCGATGGATATTTTGGTGTGTAAATACCAACAGAAAATTGTAGAGTTTAAACCAAATAATAGTTCCATTTGGCACTATCGATAAGTAGTGTAATGTGAAAAGATGTTTTATAGCAACCAACCGTCGATCGATGTTGCGATCGAGAATTGATTAATAGTTATAAATATCCCAGAAGAGAAATGCGTTCAATCAACGATGTTTTTCAGATATCACTTCCATCTAACTTCATTGTCGACAGTTTTCAATTCTCAAACTGAAAATGCGGTTGATTGTTAACGCTGCCGTCCATTGGTAATGATGAAGTACACACATAAATTTATAAATCTCGGTTGATTGTTAACGCTGCGGTCCATTGGTAATGATGGTTAACCTTATTGTGTTTTCAAGCACACACATAATTTTATAAATCTCGTTCATTTCAGCTAAAAACAATACCATTAATCATTATAGTCAGGTTAACATCACTTCTAAACTGTCGAATGAATGGAATCGATGTAGTACTGTTGTTTCTGGACAGGAGGCTCAGAAGGCATTGACTGCATTCGACCGTTTGACCACGAGACCTAAGATCCCGAATTACCCAGGTAAGGCAAATGTTAATCGACGATTTCATATTGACTCGTTTCTGGACTCTCGCGTAAACTCACGATTTTGCTGACAGGACAATTTCACTACGAATGTATTGTAGTACAAAAAATGTTAAAGTCATAACTGAATTTCGCGGATCGGCGATTATAAGAACTGTTCGTTTTTGGAGAACTTCTTTATTCAAGCAGTGATTATCTCAAGATGGTTCAGGCCACGGTATGTCAAGTTCCGATAAACAGTCCATACTCTAATGACCTCCTCCTATGTGTAAAAGAAACGTATGCCAAGTTTGACAGGAGTCGGTACAGGTGTTCAAGAACTTGAGCTTGGGTAGACTGTAGTACACTTCATAGTCGCTCTCCGTGATTGACATTGTCTTGGATGGCACTAACATTCCTAGTCCATTTGCCTTCTCAACATGTCAATGGCGCGTATTCTAGAAGCTTGCCAAACCAGAACACATTCGAGTCGTGTTAACCGGCATAGAAATCTCATCTAGGTACTACTAATAAACGTCATTACTTCATCACTTTACTTCATTACGTCATTACTTGCGCCATATTTATTAGTAGTACCTAGTTGAGATTTTTATGCCGGTTAAAACGACTCGAATGTGTTCTGGTTTGGCAAGCTTCTAGAATACTCGTCATCACAGTGTAAGTAGGAACAATTTTTTTTTGACGCAAAATCTCTCGGCCTGAATGGGAATCGAACCCGAACCCCTGGCATGATAATGTGGGACGCTAACCACTCGGTCACGGGAGCACCGTGATAGACCAGAATCAGTGAAACTACACAAAGAACACACTGATTAGCGCTTGGGAGTAGCAAACCATTCTCATGGTGCTAGTTTCGATGATGCAAATCGACTCTTCCGTCCCGATATTCAAGATATTTGGTTTTCCTCATATTCATATTTCTCATATTTCCTTCTTTAATATTTCCATTTCCTTTTCATAGTTTCTTCCTCTTCCATTTTCCTTCAATTTTTAGTAGACTTACCAAGATCTCGCACAGCACGCAAAAGAGACAGTGTGCTTTGCGTTATCCAGTCACGCATCTCACAAAGTCATTGGGAGCTGTCTGCAACAAATGAGCGAGGCAGAAGGCAACCGAGAGAGCAGACTTCCAGTGCGCGCTTAAATTTCGAGAGACGAGTATCGAGTTTTTCTTCCTCACAACTCTTCCATGTGCAAGCGATGAGACCGGGCCAGGACCGGGCACGCGAGCTTGGGGTTGGCTCTTTCTCTTCTCTTACGTAAAATTTTGTGATGCTTTCAGTAATGCCTCGTCGCGTTTCGATGCGAGCGATGCACATGTGTTGTGTACACGAAGAGATGCTCGCGCATCAGTGCTCGCGAGACTTTCTTGTGTAACTGCCTCAAAGTGACATTTGGTTAGGCCTTCTGAGATCTCGCACAGCACGTAGAAGAGACAATGTGCTTTGCTCTATTCAGCCTCGTATCTCACACAATCATTGCGAGCTGTGTGTAACAAATGAATGAATTGATTGGATGATTTTAGCAGCCATATCTATGTGCAACAGTTCTTCATCATTAATTGTTCTACGTGTCATTTTAAATTGAAATTTTAACACCAGAAGCACAACTTCCCCCGTCAGCACCAAATGTCACTTTGAAGCGAGTACACGACAAAGTCACATGTGCGTCCCTCATGTTGAGGTGAAACAAGGTGTTCTTGAGCGCATCTCAATATTTTACGAAAGAGGAGAGAAGGAGCCGAACCCAGGCTCGTGTGCTAGAGCCCGGTCTCATCGCTTGCACATGGAACGTTTGCGAGGAAGAGAAAATCGATACTCGTTTCTCAAAAATGAAACGCACACACAGGAAGTCTGGTTGTTAGAGAAAACCTAAAGCCGGGTTCAGACGGTGCGAGTAAGCATACGAGTCGATCTAGTCAGTTACTGCAGTGCAGCTACTCACACCGTGTGAACACATCATGCCAGTTAGTGTCATGTGTGATTCGGCGTGCGAGCTACTTCAAAGTTTTTTGAATTTACTCGCACTCGCATGCTTCAAAACGTCAAAAACAGAATTTAGCGTTCGAATCAGGGATGCCAAATGTAAAGAAATGTCTCTATTTTTAAGATATTTGAAAATATGCGAAGATATTTATAGACTTGAAAATTATTGGAAAAACAAATAAAACCCTCATAGTTTCTTAACGAAATCATTGTTATTCTGTTTTGCACGCTGGCGGGGCACGCTTTCTTTTTGAGATAGTTTTCTGGAGAATGTCTAATATAGAATCATTATCAGGCACAATTTTCATTCAAAATTCACTCACAACTTGCGAAAAAAAGTAAGGTTCTAAGAAACAGAATACATATTCGATTTAAAAAAGTACATTTTCATTCATTATTTTAATTTTTGACGCGTGTGAATAAAATTTTAAAAAGTCTTCTAGACTATCATTTAAAGCATCACATACTTCCGGAATTATCTTAGCTATGGATGCTTTCGAGATTCTAAAAAATATCGACAACAATCTGAACAATATTCCAGAAGAAAGGCATATCAATGTCATTTATATTATCACTCTTGCAGGTACAGCATCCTTCATGAGTGTATCTTGGCGTTGTATTTGTGGAGCAATTAAATTCAACAGTTTTTCCACTTGTTCAGGTGTTATTCTCAACACTGCTCTGTAATCTCTATAAAATTGTGTAATGATACATTCAACTGAAAACCTAAGATGAAAACTACCAATAAAGAAGTCGATTTCGGACCAATCATTTGACAAATTCGGACCTGATTGCTGTTTCTGACTATTTGATGGACATTTGAAAAATCGCCTGGCATCCCAGGTAAACCCGTGCCGTAGTATCTAGTTTCTCGCCAGCAGCTCACACTATGTGAACGGACAAGGCGAGTCAACCAATTGTCAAGCGAGTCCACCGGGTCAGTAGCTGCTCATTGTCAAGTCAGCTACTAGCAACGTATAAATGGGCCTTAAGACAAGACGTGACAACTGACTTCTTAAGCCGAATTTAGACGTTGTGAGTTACTCGGTTGTAAGTAAACATCAATCGATCCGAAGAATTACGAACGCACCCATACCACGAAATTTGATATTTGATTTGTATATATGGAGCTACTCGCTCGTTTAAAAACAACACACTTTGAAGTAGCTCGGCTGCGAGTAGCCCCATACATGTAATTCAAATGTCAAATTTCGTGGTATGGGTGCGTTCGTAATTCTTCGGATTGATTGACGTTTACTCGCAACCGAGTAGCTCACAACGTCTAAATTCGGTTTTACTCTTAAGCCGGGTTCAGACAGTGCGAGTAAGCATTCGAGTCGGTCTAGTCAGTTACTGCAGTGCAGCTACTCACACCGTGTGAACACATCATGCCAGTTAGTGTCATATTTGATCCGGCGTGCGAGTTACTTCAAAGTTTTTTGAATGTACTCGCACTCGCATCCCTCAAAACGTCAAAAACAGCATTTAGCGTTCGAATCAGAGATGGCTAATGTAAAGAAATGTCTCTATTTTTAAGATATTTGAAAATATGCGAAGATATTTGTAGACTTGGAAATTATTGGAAAAAAAATAAAACCCTCATAGTTTCTAAACGAAATCGTTGTTATTTTGTTCGCTGGTGGGGCACGCTTTCATTTGGAGACAGTTTTCTTGAGAATTTCTAATATAGAAACATTATCAGACACAATTTTCATTCAAAATTCACCCCAACTTGCAAAAAAGTATTGTTCTGAGAAACAGAATGCATATTCGATTTCAAAAAGTACATTTTCATTCATTACTTTAATTTTTGACGTGTATTTATTCCACCTGCAAATCTACTATCATTTTCATTTCACAAATGGGTACACGAAGCTGCTGGCAAGGCGAAATAAATAAAATTTTAAAAAATCTTTCAGACTGCCATTTATAGCATCACATACTTCCAGAATTATTATAGCTATGCATGTTTTCGAGATTCTAAAAAATATCGCCAACAATCTGACCGATATTCCAGAAGAAAGGCACATGATTGTCGTTTTTTTTAATTTCACTCTTACACATAGCATCCCTCATGAGTGTATCTTGGCGTTGTATTTCGAACCAATGGAATTCAACAGTGTTTCCAATTATTCAGGTGTTTTTTCTCAACACTGCTCTGTATTCTAGAGGATCATCATCGTAGAGTTCCTTCAATATTGTAATTGTTGCTCCTTTTCTGTGCATCCAATTCTTGGCTCAAATCATTTTGCCTTTTTGCTTTTTCGGATAGTACCTTCAGTTCGAAGAAATTCAGCAAAAAGTATTTTTATACACGGTCAGCGTGTATTTCGCGATAGAATTGTGTAAAGATAAATGCAACTGAAAACCTGAGACAAAAACTGTAGAGAAGTCGATTTCCATCATCGATCCATTATCTGTCAAATTCGGAACTGATTGCTGTTTCTGACTATTTGATGGACATTTGAAAAATCATCTGACATCCCTGGTAAGCCAATATCGTATCAAGTTTCTCGTCAACAGCTCACTGTATGTGAACGGACAAGGCGAGACAACCAATTGTCAAGCGAGTTCACCGACCCAGTAGCTGCTCACTGTCAAGTCAGCTACTAGCAACGTATAAATGGGCCTTTACTCTTCTACCCAGCAACAGGGATGCCGAACCAATCGAGTTGTCAAGTTTCCAAATGAGATAAAGTTTCTGAAATCTATTTTTGCACGTCTCTATCATGTGTTTTCGTATCATATATTCTATGAATTGTTGCGTATTTCACAACAAATTGTTTTTTTTGTTATGCTTCATCATGAAAACTAGTGTGAGGGTACATACAATGAGTAGGGTAACACGGGCTGATTTGGTCATATGGGGTGATTTGGACCACCTCTCTATTGAAAAAAGTACGGCTCAACTTGGATTTTTATAATGTTCACTCCTTCAATCGTTGAACCGTATATACCTAATGTAAAAAAAACCTTTAGTAAAATTTCACTGCTTCTTCTTTAAAAATAGCAAACTGTATTTGAAAATATATTAATCGGCCGACAAAAGTATATGTAATAATTTGATGCGTACAAAGTATGCGCAATTTTTCATATTTTCTGTTTGGACAACACACAGGTTCTATGTAAGATCATATTTCATAATGCTCATTCAGAGAACAAATTGAGCGGCGATTTTCACTAACAATCAATCATACAAACAATCACGATAACACGTACAACCAATAGGCCAAACAATGGATTACAAGCAACGAAAAACCTTTTTTCTCAACTTGCCCTCACTATTAGATTTCATGTTTACCCAATTTATGAATCGCCCCAGCTTCCACCAGGTTTTTTTTGATAATCAAGAAGTATATGCATGTTACGCTGAATTGAAAAAATACATGAAATTAAAAATATATAGTTTTCCCTTTAAAACTACGAAAATCTAATTTAATTTTTAACCTGAAATTGAGTACACCTGACCAAAATAAACCCTGCGTTACATGCGTTTTGCTCATAAATGACAATATCGTTTTATGTTTCTTAGGGTGGGTTTAGACTAGTGATATATTCATGTGAAGAAATATGATGAAATTTATAGAAATCGCATCAACCGTTTACACTAGCGTGAACTTCTATAATGAATATATTCATATTTTCGGTGAATTTATTCACCTGAAGTAGAACTGCATTCAACTTTAGTGATTTCTCACCAGTGAGAAATTCACAAGCGTTTACATATGCTGAATTTATTCAAGTTATATATACCCCGAATAAGTATATCATATTTATTCTCTCCCGTTTACACCTATTTTCACGTGAATAAATCCATCTATAGCTATAGATCTCCCTAATGTAAACCCGCCATTAGAAGCGTTTTCGTTATATTAAGCTGTCAAAAAAGTCCTGCGGTATTTCCGCGAGGTGTCGTTGTAAGCGCGTAGTTCTAGTTGTATTCATTATATCGAGTCATACTATAGCTTGTTGGAAAGGTATTTTTGCGCGCTATAATATAGTCCTTGACAGTGTTTTGTTTGGTTAAGTCGTTCGTGAGTTATAGTGTCGCATATATGGAGCAAAATAAAGAGAAAATCCGACATATTTTACAGTACTACTATGACAAAGTCAAAAATGCATCTCAAGATGCCAATAAAATTTGTGCAGTTTATGGACCCGATACAGTTTCCATTTCCACCGCACAACGATGGTTTCAACGTTTTCGTTCTGGTGTAGAGGTCGTCGAAGATGCGCCACGCTCCGGAACGCTCCTGTCGTCGAAAATTGCGACAAATTGCTGAATTATCCGAGAAAGACCGGCATAGTAGCAGCCGTAGCATCGGCCAAGCGCATTTGAAGAAGCTTGGATTCACAAAGAAGATATTTGAAAATATGCGAAGATATTTGTAGACTTGGAAATTATTGGAAAAAAAATAAAACCCTCATAGTTTCTAAACGAAATCGTTGTTATTTTGTTCGCTGGTGGGGCACGCTTTCATTTGGAGACAGTTTTCTTGAGAATTTCTAATATAGAAACATTATCAGACACAATTTTCATTCAAAATTCACCCCAACTTGCAAAAAAGTATTGTTCTGAGAAACAGAATGCATATTCGATTTCAAAAAGTACATTTTCATTCATTACTTTAATTTTTGACGTGTATTTATTCCACCTGCAAATCTACTATCATTTTCATTTCACAAATGGGTACACGAAGCTGCTGGCAAGGCGAAATAAATAAAATTTTAAAAAATCTTTCAGACTGCCATTTATAGCATCACATACTTCCAGAATTATTATAGCTATGCATGTTTTCGAGATTCTAAAAAATATCGCCAACAATCTGACCGATATTCCAGAAGAAAGGCACATGATTGTCGTTTTTTTTAATTTCACTCTTACACATAGCATCCCTCATGAGTGTATCTTGGCGTTGTATTTCGAACCAATGGAATTCAACAGTGTTTCCAATTATTCAGGTGTTTTTTCTCAACACTGCTCTGTATTCTAGAGGATCATCATCGTAGAGTTCCTTCAATATTGTAATTGTTGCTCCTTTTCTGTGCATCCAATTCTTGGCTCAAATCATTTTGCCTTTTTGCTTTTTCGGATAGTACCTTCAGTTCGAAGAAATTCAGCACAAAGTATTTTTATACACGGTCAGCGTGTATTTCGCGATAGAATTGTGTAAAGATAAATGCAACTGAAAACCTGAGACAAAAACTGTAGAGAAGTCGATTTCCATCATCGATCCATTATCTGTCAAATTCGGAACTGATTGCTGTTTCTGACTATTTGATGGACATTTGAAAAATCATCTGACATCCCTGGTAAGCCAATATCGTATCAAGTTTCTCGTCAACAGCTCACTGTATGTGAACGGACAAGGCGAGACAACCAATTGTCAAGCGAGTTCACCGACCCAGTAGCTGCTCACTGTCAAGTCAGCTACTAGCAACGTATAAATGGGCCTTTACTCTTCTACCCAGCAACAGGGATGCCGAACCAATCGAGTTGTCAAGTTTCCAAATGAGATAAAGTTTCTGAAGACTATTTTTGCACGTCTCTATCATGTGTTTTCGTATCATATATTCTATGAATTGTTGCGTATTTCACAACAAATTGTTTTTTTTGTTATGCTTCATCATGAAAACTAGTGTGAGGGTACATACAATGAGTAGGGTAACACGGGCTGATTTGGTCATTTGGGGTGATTTGGACCACCTCTCTATTGAAAAAAGTACGGCTCAACTTGGATTTTTATAATGTTCACTCCTTCAATCGTTGAACCGTATATACCTAATGTAAAAAAAACCTTTAGTAAAATTTCACTGCTTCTTCTTTAAAAATAGCAAACTGTATTTGAAAATATATTAATCGGCCGACAAAAGTATATGTAATAATTTGATGCGTACAAAGTATGCGCAATTTTTCATATTTTCTGTTTGGACAACACACAGGTTCTATGTAAGATCATATTTCATAATGCTCATTCAGAGAACAAATTGAGCGGCGATTTTCACTAACAATCAATCATACAAACAATCACGATAACACGTACAACCAATAGGCCAAACAATGGATTACAAGCAACGAAAAACCTTTTTTCTCAACTTGCCCTCACTATTAGATTTCATGTTTACCCAATTCATGAATCGCCCCAGCTTCCACCAGGTTTTTTTGATAATCAAGAAGTATATGCATGTTACGCTGAATTGAAAAAATACATGAAATTAAAAATATATAGTTTTCCCTTTAAAACTACGAAAATCTAATTTAATTTTTAACCTGAAATTGAGTACACCTGACCAAAATAAACCCTGCGTTACATGCGTTTTGCTCATAAATGACAATATCGTTTTATGTTTCTTAGGGTGGGTTTAGACTAGTGATATATTCATGTGAAGAAATATGATGAAATTTATAGAAATCGCATCAACCGTTTACACTAGCGTGAACTTCTATAATGAATATATTCATATTTTTCGGTGAATTTATTCACCTGAAGTAGAACTGCATTCAACTTTAGTGATTTCTCACCACTGAGAAATTCACAAGCGTTTACATATGCTGAATTTATTCAAGTTATATATACCCCGAATAAGTATATCATATTTATTCTCTCCCGTTTACACCTATTTTCACGTGAATAAATCCATCTATAGCTATAGATCTCCCTAATGTAAACCCGCCATTAGAAGCGTTTTCGTTATATTAAGCTGTCAAAAAAGTCCTGCGGTATTTCCGCGAGGTGTCGTTGTAAGCGCGTAGTTCTAGTTGTATTCATTATATCGAGTCATACTATAGCTTGTTGGAAAGGTATTTTTGCGCGCTATAATATAGTCCTTGACAGTGTTTTGTTTGGTTAAGTCGTTCGTGAGTTATAGTGTCGCATATATGGAGCAAAATAAAGAGAAAATCCGACATATTTTACAGTACTACTATGACAAAGTCAAAAATGCATCTCAAGATGCCAATAAAATTTGTGCAGTTTATGGACCCGATACAGTTTCCATTTCCACCGCACAACGATGGTTTCAACGTTTTCGTTCTGGTGTAGAGGTCGTCGAAGATGCGCCACGCTCCGGAACGCTCCTGTCGTCGAAAATTGCGACAAATTGCTGAATTATCCGAGAAAGACCGGCATAGTAGCAGCCGTAGCATCGGCCAAGCGCATTTGAAGAAGCTTGGATTCACAAAGAAGCTCGATGTATGGGTGCCACACACGTTGACGCAAAAAAACGTTGAAAACAAAAAAACAGACGGTGGCCAAGCCCTCATTAACGGCCAGGAAGGTTCTGCTGTGTGTTTGGTGGGATTGTCAAGGAATAATCTATTATGAGCTGCTTCCCTATGGCCAAACGCTAAATTCGGACCTGTACTGCCAACAACTGGACCGCTTGAAGGTAGCACTCATGAAGAAGAGGCCATCTTTGATAAACAGAGGCCGCATTGTCTTCCATCAGGACAACGCCAGGCCACACACTTCTTTGGTGACGCGCCAGAAGCTCCGGGAGCTCGGATGGGAGGTTCTTTTGCATCCGCCGTATAGTCCGGACCTTGCACCAAGTGACTACCACCTGTTTTTGTCCATGGCGAACGAGCTAGGTAGTCAGAAGTTAGCCACAAAATAGGCCTGTGAAAATTGCCTATCCGAGTTTTTTGCCAATAAGGAAGCGAGCTTCTATAACAGGGGTATTATGAAGTTGGCATCTCGTTGGAAACAAGTCATCGAACAAAACGGCGCATATTTGACTTTTTTTTTTTTTATAAATTCGTTTATTTTTACAGGCTCAGTTACATAAGTTTAAAGGAGCCGAAATCTTAAATATATTTTTAAAACTATATATATGAACAATTTTCTTAAATCTATGGTTAGTAATGTGGGAAACCGATTACTCGTGGTGGACTCGAGATTAAAAGGGTGACATTTTCTCAGGAAAAGGATGGGGTATAAGGAAATTATTACAATGTTGATAATCACACACACTCAATTCTTAAATCTATTCGTACATCAGTTGTGAATTTACATTTCATTCTTCTGTTTATAGCAAGCGGACCAATTACTCACAAAGGAAGAAATGGAGGGTATAAGGATATAAGGATAATCACACACGAACATCGATAGATTTAAGGAAAACATATATTTGGGACATGTAATCAAGGTCTAACCGAGCCAACACATCTCTCACCGGCACATTGGGCTGCCTTCCTCTAGCCCGAAGGGAGTTCTCTAAATTCGATCTGGCAACAAGATACACCTCACACGACCAAACAACGTGTTCGATGTCGTGGTAACCTCGGCCACAAACGCAGATATTGCTGCCGGCCAGATTGAAACGAAAGAGTAGCGCGTCTAACGAACAGTGATTGGACATGAGTCGGGAGAAGGTGCGAATAAAGTCCCGACTCAAGTCCAGACTTTTGAACCATGGTTTGAGGCTAACCTTAGGGATAATCGAGTGAAGCCACCGGCCCAATTCATCTTCGTTCCATTTGCGTTGCCAGTTAGCGATGGTATTTTTACGGACTAAAGAGTAAAATTCATTGAAGGCGATTTGACGCTGATAAATATCGCCTTCAATCGCACCTACCTTTGCTAATGAGTCAGCCCTCTCATTACCCGGAATTGAGCAATGAGAAGGGACCCACACAAAGGTAATGACATAACAGCGTCTGGATAAAGCACTCAAAATTTTTCGTATTCTCTCAAGGAAGTACGGCGAGTGCTTTTCCGGCCTCACTGAACGGATAGCTTCGACAGAGCTAAGACTATCCGTTACAATGTAATAGTGTTCAACAGGTCGTGAGGCGACGCTGTCCAGCGCCCAATGAATTGCTGCCAATTCAGCAATATACACTGAGCAAGGATTCTGAAGACTGTGTGAGGTGCTAAAAAATTCGTTGAACACTCCAAATCCTGTGGACTCATTTATAGTGGACCCATCAGTAAAGTACATATTATCACAATTGATACCCCTATATTTTTCATCGAAGATCGTTGGAGCGATCCTCGATCGTTGGTAATCTGAATATCCATGGATATCTTGCTTCGTGGACAGATCAAAATGCACAGAGGAATTGATGTAGTCAGGGAAACAAACACGGTTGGGAATATACGAAGAAGAATCAACCTGCATGGAGATGAATTCATGATATGAACTCATGAATCCGGAGTGAAAATTTAGCTCGATCAGCCGCTCAAAATTTCCGATCACCAATAGGTTCATGACCTTACACCGGATGAAGAACCGAAGAGATAATAAATTGAAGCGATCTTTTAGTGGGAGTAGGCCTGCCAAAACCTCGAGACTCATGGTATGCGTTGAGGGCATACATCCCAACGCAATACGGAGACAAAGATACTGAATTCGCTCGAGTTTAATTAAGTGTGTTTTGGCAGCTGATTGAAAACAGAAACTGCCATACTCCATCACTGAGAGAATAGTTGTTCTATACAACATTATAAGATCTTCGGGATGGGCTCCCCACCAGGTGCCGGTAATTGTACGGAGAAAATTTATTCTTTGTTGGCATTTTTTACTCAGATACCTAATATGGGCCCCCCAAGTACATTTGGAGTCGAACCAGACCCCAAGATACTTGAATGACATAGCATGAGTGATCGGTTTACCCAAAAGTTGAAGCTTTGGTTTTGCTGGTCTATGCTTCCTAGAAAAAACCACCATCTCTGTTTTCTCCGTGGAGAATTCGATCCCTAGCCCAATGGCCCAGGTTGAAAAATTGTTCAAAGTATCTTGTAAGGGTTCTTGTAGGTCGGATTCTGTTGATCCTACGACAGAGACCACTCCATCATCTGCAAGTTGTCTTAGGCTGCAATTTTGTGTAAGGCAATTGTCGATGTCGCTTACATAGAAGTTGTACAAAAGGGGGCTTAAACATGAGCCCTGGGGGAGGCCCATGTAAGAGACCCGACTTACTGCCGAATCTCCGTGAGAAAAGTTCAAATGCTTCTCACAAAGCAAGTTATATAACATATTATTCAATAGAGGCGGCAGACCCCGAGAGTGTAATTTGTCTGTCAAAACCTCTATTGAAACAGAATCAAAGGCCCCCTTTATGTCCAAGACTACTGAAGCCATTTGTTTTTTTCCGGCGTAAGCCATTTGAATTTCTGAAGAAAGCAACGCAAGACAATCATTCGTCCCCTTGCCCCTGCGGAACCCATATTGTGTATCTGAGAGTAGGCCATTCGTTTCAACCCATCGATCAAGGCGAAACAAGATCATTTTCTCCAACAATTTCCGTATACAAGACAGCATTGCTATTGGGCGGTACGAATTGAAGTCGGACGCGGGTTTTCCGGGTTTTTGAATAGCTATAACTCGTACTTGTCTCCAATCATCTGGAACAATATTATTCTCCAGAAACCGATTGAATAAATTCAACAAGCGATGTTTCGCCACATCAGGGAGGTTTTTCAGCAAGTTGAACTTAATTCTATCCGATCCCGGAGCAGAATTGTTACATGAAAGCAGAGCAAGAGAGAATTCTACCATCGAAAACTCGGAATCAAGATCGCACCTATCTTGTGGTATATCTCGAACAATTTTTTGCACAGGAGCGGAATCAGGACAAACCTTCCGTGCAAAATTCAAAATCCATCGATGTGAATATTCCTCGCTTTCATTGGATGAAGAGCGATTTCTCATGTTTCGAGCCACTTTCCATAATTTTTTCATTGACGTTTCTCGTGACAAACCTCCCACGAAATTTCGCCAATAAGCACGTTTTTTCCCTTTGATCAAGTTTTTAAATTGATTTTCAAGGTCCAAATACGTCTGAAAATTTTCAGGGGTTCCACGTTTCCGAAAAGCTTTGAATGCGTTCGATTTATCCTGATAAAGCTTGGAACATTGGCTATCCCACCATGGATTGGGAGGCCTTCGACGAATAGTGGAACCTGGGATGGGTTTCGTTTGAGCGCGAACCGCGCTGTCATAGATCAAACGAGAAAGGAAGTTATACTCCTCCAATGGAGGTAAACCATCTCTGGAATTGATGGCTAGAGCAATCGCGTCCGCATATTTTTTCCAGTCAATGTGTCTTGTGAGGTCATATGCCATGTTTATAGATTCAGAAGAATTCGACCCAATGGTGATGGAAATTTTGATTGGCAAGTGATCACTACCGTTGGGGTCCTGGATTACATTCCACTTGCAATCTAACGATAGTGAATTCGAGCAAAGCGAGAGGTCAAGAGCACTTGGGTTAGCAGGAGGTTTAGGTACACGTGTTGTTTCCCCAGTGTTCAAAAGTGTCAAATTGAAGCTGTTACAAAGATCATATATCAACAGTGAACGATTGTCGTCGTACTGTTCCCCCCAGGCAGTTCCGTGAGAATTGAAGTCTCCCAAGATCAATCGTGGCTCAGGAAGGAGTGAGCACATGTCAACAAGTTGCTTGCGGCTAACCGCAGCTCTCGGAGGCCAATACAAGCTGACAATACAGAGGTCTTTTCCTCTGATGTTTGCATGACAAGCAACAGCTTCAATCCCTCCAATAGGTGGAAGGTCAATTCGAAAAAATGAGTGGCACTTATTGATCCCCAATAGCACCCCTCCGTATCTGTCATCACGGTCCAAGCGTATAATATTAAAATCGTGGAAAGAGAGATCATCTCGCGAAGAAAGCCAAGTTTCGGACAGAGCAAAAACATCACAATTGAAGTTATGAATTAAAAATTTGAATGTATCCAATTTAGGGATAAGACTACGACAATTCCACTGTAAAACAGTGATATCTCCGACCTCTCTATTTGAATTAGACATCAAGAGAGATAATCATTGCAAGGAGGGGCCATGTTTGCATCAATTGTTGCAAAATTGTCTTTAATACTGGAAGCATTGATATGACAATGGTTCTGATGGAGTCGGAAACATTAAAGCATGTGAAGATTTGAGCCACAAGGTCAGTCAACTTTATAAATCCCGATTGGGAAGTTGAACTTCACGGTAAAATAGGGACAGTTGGGGTTTTTGATGTTCCTTCGAGTGCTGGGTCGTTCGAAGGTGAATTATTCCCACGGAAGCCAGGAGGAACCTGATTTTGCTTGTCCGCTGCACTCGATTTTTTAGGCATGCTAACAGAGGGTATAACCGGAGGGGCTTGTACTTGAACTTTGGGAGTGGTCACATTTTTGCGCCGGGAATTCCCTTGGAAGATGTACGGTGTGCCCTCGTTAGCTGTATCCGCTTCCATTTCGTCAACTGGCAGCGAAGCGAAGACATTGTTTGCGGTTAAAGGTTGTGGCTGTTGGGCCAATGGAGAAGCGCCCTTTAAAATTTCCGCAAAAGTGCGCTTCGAGCGTTCCTTTAAAGAACGCTTCTGCTTCTCCCAGCGACTCTTGTAAGTTTCACAAGCCGAGAGCACGTGCGGAGTTCCTCCGCAATATGGACACTTTTGCTCAATCGCACTGCAGGATTTGTCCACATGTTGCTCTCCGCAAGTGGCACAGCGCTCCTTGTTGGCGCAGTAAGCTGCTGTGTGACCAACTGACTTGCATTTCAGGCAAGTCATGGGCTTTGGCACGAAGAGTCGCAGCGGTAGCCTCAATTTGTCCACCATAACGTAGTCAGGGAGGGCGGAGCCAGCAAAAGTGACTCTAAACGAGTCGGACGGCGTAAATTTCGATTCTTTCCCTTCCTGGGAGACTTTGCCGAGTTGTCGGCATTCTAAGATTTTAACCTTAATCAAAGGCAGCTTTTTAAATCTGCCATCTCCTTCCATAATTGATTTGCACGTCAGACCCGTTTCGGTTATCACCCCCGAGATTTCTACGTCATGGGAAGGCACGTAGACACGATATTCCAGGGTAAACCTCTGGTCGACGACAATACCGTTTGCGTCTTTCCGATCAGCCACGACAACACGCAGTTTGGTCGGTCTAACCTTCGTAATTTCTGTCACGGAGGAGTATCTTGCCAGATCTTTCATGATCTGAATAACATTAAGTGCTTTTCCGTTTGGCTTAGGCCTGAAGAAAACAACCCACGGACCAGTTCCAGGTGCATCTTCAGGATAGACCTTGACACGTGGAGAGAAGACAACAGGAGGAGAAGGAGATGACGAGGATTGAAGGGGATCGGGGACAACAGGATGGGGAGGCGAAATCTGAGCTGGGGTAGGAGCGAGGGGGGTTGGAGAGGAGATATTTGCAGGTTTTTTAGAGGGGGGCTTGCTAGAGTTAGCAGACTCGTCCCCGGACGAAACATCCTCTGATGTAGGAACGCGTTTAAGTGTCTTCGCTGTTCCTTTATTTGTTTTTTCAACCAGAGGGGAGTCATCATCAGAGATCTCCATATCTGGAGATCCTCCCCCTCCTTCTGCCATTCCGTAATTGGTACCTCTAATCTAATATTTTGTTTTAATAATAATAATAATTAAAAATAAAAAAAAAAATAAAAAAAATAAAATCTTATATCTTATTTATTTCTATTCACCACAATGCACCCAGTGCTGATGAACTGGCAACCGCTGCTTGCTTCTCAATCGGAGCGCTTGAGCGCTCGGCACTATCACACGCCACTAAGAAGTGATGCTCTCCTTCACACTGCTGTAAGTGAACAGCGAATCGCGCTGGTATTGTGTGCGTGCAACTGAGCACCGATGTCCGACTTCGATTGCGATGGCGACAAATCGGCGAAAACTGAAAGCCGGCTGGCCTTGCCAGGCTTTGATGATTCTGCTTTTCTCACTAATTCCGAGTTCACACTGCGTTTTACGATATCTCGAACAGTTCGAAAACGCGCGAAAAAAGCACACCCGGGCGATAAAAAAAAAAAAATAACAGCCAACGGTAACCGAAAACAATGCTTTAACGGAGACGCTCACAGCACATGACCGGTTACTCGAAGCTTATGCCGAAGAATGGCATATTTGACTTAAAACAGATGATTGTAACTAATTTTATAAACAAATGAAAGTTCAAAAAAAAATACCGCAGGACTTTTTTGACAGCCTATTATTTATTCCGTCCAGCGCAAATCAGTTGAGCTGCACTCGGTCGTTCGCAAACAGTTCGTTCTCAAACAGTTCACTCTCAATCAGTTCTTTCCCATACAGTTCACTCGCAAACAGTTCGTTCTGAACCAGTTCGTTCACAAACAGTTCACTCTCACTCAGTTCGCTCGCCAACAGTTCACTCGCAAACCGTTCTTTCGGAATCAGTTCGTTCACAAACCGTTCACTCGCAATCAGTTCGTGGGGAGAACTACCGTTCTTTGAAAAAGAACGACCGTTCGTTCACTCTTCTCGGCGAACTAGTTCTTTCGTACCGTTCGTGAACGGTTTGCCCATCTCTAGACAGAATAAAACTAGACTCGCTACCGATCAGTCGTGTTTTCCATTTAGCTCTGCTAGCTGAAAACTCCGTCCGTATTTTCACTCCGGTTGCGCGTTCCTGCTGAGTGTTTCGTCCTTTTAATCTCTATCAGATTAGGAAACACGAAGCCAATTTTCAAATGTTAAAATTTGAATGAAGATTTTCACATTATGTTACTTAATTACTTGAAACACGTAATTCTGACTTTTGTTTAACCTTTTATCTTAAAATTTTTGAATCTATACTGAATCTTTTCATTCTAATATAAAGTTATTATTCATTCATGATTTTTATTTTAAAAACGCTTCAAAATCAATTATTCTTTCACGTTCCCCTAAACTAGTAAACGAAGCTCAATGCCGTCAAGGCGAATTGAACTTCATTGCATATTGAAGTAACTCCCTCCAAAATGAATGCGTTTCTCTCTCTCATGTATCGTATGCATGTATCAATGTTTGAGTACAACGTGGTTTGACATACACTACAGGTGAGCTAGATTTGTTGGTATCGTACACGAAAATTACACATATAGAATAGCGCGCATATTGTGTTCAGAAACTCTGACAAAGGGTCTGACCCGGTAAGGGAGTAAAAAGTTACGGTGTATCAAGAAAAAATATTTAAAAAAATTAATCAAAAATTGAAGTATTAAAAAAAATATTGATTTTTTTTTTGGGATTTAGAGATTCAGTACTACTCTAATTCATATTTAAATGTGTTCCTACGGCTTTTCTAGATATGTGTGATTTTTTTCAGATTTTTCCAGTATTGTGAGGAACAAAATTTTTTTTTTATATTTCCAAAGAGTCTGGCTGGGTAAGGGAGTAAAAAATGCCCTCAAATCAAATCACCAGCTTTATGAAATTTTTGTATGGAGTACTAAATAAAATATTTTGGCAGTAGTACCATATTATATGGTACGCCATAGGATCTATGGTGAAAAATGCACCTTTTCGTTTTTTCACGCCATTCTCAATAGCTTTGAGACAAAAATATGAAAAAAAATACTGAAATACAATATTTCCAAACAATTTATTCATCAAAAAAGCAAATATAAAAAAAATAACATAATTTTTAATTTTATTTTATTCTGAGATTCAGTACTACTCTAGTTTGTATTCGAATTTCTTCCTACGTCTATTTAAGGTATATGTTATTTTTTTTCAGAATTTTTAAAGTGTTTTTTCCGCGGTACACAAAAATATATATATTTTCAGGCATTTCGAAATTTTGAAAAAAAATATTTCTGAAACCCACTTTTGTTCTAATTTTCATTTAAATGCAATCGTATGTGTTGTTCTTTCCAGATGTAGTGTAATTTTTCCTTGAAGTTTTATGAGGATTGCGCGAAAAAAAAAATTTTTTTTTGGCCTTTGGGCATTTTTATTTTTTAATATTTAGAGACCCAGTACTGCTCTGATATGTATTTTAATTTTGTTTTTTATGTGTCCAAATTTTGTCGGTATATTTAGAGCATTGCGCTGTACAAGATTTTTTTTTCTCATATCTTGAAATATATGCGATTCTCTTTACATCGGATTTAGATGGTGTACCAAATTCATAAGAGTCAGCAGTACGATAGAGCTCTGTGAAAAAAATTAGGTCCTAGTGGAAAGATCATTCGGAATAATGGGAAGAACACTTAAAAATATCCAAATTATTATAATTTTCTTTTATTCTAATCTTACAATAATGCAGTGCACCCGTGGCCGAGTGGTTGGCGACTCACATTATCATGTCGGGTGTTCGGGTTCGATTCCCGTTCTGGCCGGGGGATTTTTCATCAGAGAAAATTTCCTTCGACTTGCACTGTGGTCACGCGTATTCTAGAGCTTGCCCCTCGGAATACATTCAAGGCGTTTTATTTGGCTTAAGAAATCTCAACTCAGTATTAATAAATGACGGTAGTTAATACATACGTTGGGACGGCAAAAGTTCCACAGGGAACGTTAACGCCATTCAAGAAGAAGAAGATAATAATGCTGAGTATGAAAAAATCAATAAAAAATTGCACCACATGTAGAAAAAAAGACACATACGAGCGCATTTAAATAAAAATTAGAACAGAATCGGGTCTCAAAGTTATATTTTTTTCAAAATTTCTAAATGCCAGAAAATATATTAAATTTTTTGTACCGCATATTTCAATTTTGTTTTATTATTGCATTTTTTGATGAAAAAATTGTTTGAAGATATTTATCGATACACCTTAGTAAGATGTACTTTCAGTATTTTTTCCATATTTTTGTCTCAAAGTTATTGAGAATGGCGTGAAAAAAATGAAAAGGTGCATTTTTCACCATAGATTCTATGGTGTACCATATAAGGACTCAAATATATGGTACTACTGCCAAAATGTTTTATATAGTACCCTATACAATATTTTCCATACAGCTGTTGATTTGGTTTGGGGGTACTTTTTATTCCCTTACTCAGCCAGACCCGTTGGAAATATAAAAAAATATTTTTTTGTACCGCGCAACACTGAAAAAAATCGGAAAAAATCACACATATCTTGAAAAGCCGTGGGAACACATTTGAATTATGAATTAGAGTAGTACTGAATCTCTAAATCCTAATATTTTTTTTTTCAAAGTTTCAATATTTTTTTAGTACTTCAATTTTTGAAGAAATGTTTTTTTGATAATTTTAGTAAGATACACATTCAGTATTTTTTTCAAATTTTTATCTCGAAGCTTTTGAGGATGGCGTGAAATAAATGAAAAAGTGGGTTTTTACTATAGATCCTATGTTAAACCACATAGAAGTTCAAATAAACCGCCAAAATTTCTTATTTAATATACTATACAATATTTTCCATACAGCTGGTGATTTGGTTGGGGGCACTTTTTACTACCTTACCCGACCAGGCCCTTTGTGAATAATCAAATTCCTATAAATACATGCAAAATAACAAATAAAAAAAATATTTTTTGACTCTATTATATATAGTGAAAAGAAATCATAAACAGTATATAATCGAGTCCACGCTCTACCCGTAAAAGGGTGAACAGGCAGTGGCAACTATATTGCCACAAATTTTTTTCAACTGATTCAGTAGTTAAAATTTTGTCAAAGGTGAATATGTGTTCAGCCTCATGTTCTCTAAAGTTTGAGTCGATTCTATGCGGTTCTTTATTTTCACGGACTGATAGAGGGTTAAGCTTGCGGCCATGAGAGAAAATCATGTGCTTTTCTGACAGTGAATTGTACAGGAAATAAATCATTTCCTCTAACAATTCACGAATACCGGATAACATTGTAATCGCATGCCGGTTTGGTGGGTTTTCGTATGGCTATCACTCTCACTTGCCTACAGTCATATGGGACTTTATTCAGGTCCAGAAACTTGTTGAACAAGATCAGCAAACGCTGTTTCATCAAGTCGGGAAGATTCTTCAACAAGTTAAATTTAATTTCGGAAATTGTTGCGAGTGATTCTTTCTGGAATTATTATCGGCCGATTAAAGTAATAAAGCAAGCCACTTTTTTTAATAATCTTCCCGAAAGCAGATTCTAACATCTCCTTCTGAATAAAATTCAGCCGTAATAAATCCATGCGCTTTCCCAACAGACAACCATCTCAAACTCTGTAGAAGGAAATAACTTTGGTGTTATATTTCATAACATAACATTCACAACTAACAGAACTAAAGTTGAACATCAAAAATGCGGCCAACACACTCCAATGAAATCACTCACCGTTTGGACTGGTGTTTATAGACGTTGCGGCAGGTTCATGTTCAGTGGATCTGTACGCCAAATTTGAGCACTTAATTTCACTTAAAATTGGGCATACTCACAATGCGTAACCATCTATATCATCAACCATGAGTAATTTTGTTAATTGTAATTATTTGCACATCGCATCATTTATTGGCTTTTTGAACTGGTGAACAACGTGCATTGAGAAAAATACATATGACAATATGTATCCCCAACCGCTACTGTTCATGAAAGTTCTGAATAATTTTTTTATTAGTAATTCTCCGCTAAAATTAAAGGTTATTATGAAACAGCAAATATTTGTTCTCCTCGTACTACTAATGACAATAATTAATCGAGCAGCTGGACTTACCTTGAGCGACCTCGTGAACGCAAGCTTGTCGATCATTGGCGAAAAGAAGCGACTGGTTGTCCATCGCGTAGGTCAGTGCATTGGGCAGAAAAATCTCCCAATTTTTGAGACCGACTTCCGAGTAATGCAATGCAACCGAAGCGCCAACGCGCTCCAGGGGGTGTTTGTGTTCCATGAAGACTTCCCTCGTGGGTGGGAATCATCGGTTCCGATGAGCAGATGTGATAGCTTTAGTTCTTTGGCCAGCTGCTTTCCATTCATGCCTAACATTAGTCATCTGGATACATGCACCATGTTGCTATCGGACGATTTAATATTCTCGATGACTCTGGGTCACACGGTGCCCAAAATGCGGTGTCCCATAAAGAAGGTATCCGGCAGTGGTATTACTTACCTCGAGACGAAGATTACCGGAAAGATCGCCAATCGGAAGGTGTTCTGTTATGTGAGCCAGGTGTATGCGCGGCCCAAACAAAACAAAAGGAGCTACAGAGCAAACGGCTGAGCTTCTAGATTAAGGTTATACAGAATAATAAAACGAAATTGACGTCGATAAAGCTGATGTTTGGGAAGAGGCAACGTTTCCACATTCTACATTTCTGCACATTCTTCCGTATATGGGCTCTCAACCATTCTGTCTGCTTCTCTCATGAATGAAACTCTCTCATTGAGGAAAAAAATCGCAAGAGTGCTGAGAGACTCACAATACTATAATGAGTGGAACGATAAAAATTTGGTCGAAGAAAAATAACGTTTTTTTTTTCAAACATCATCTTATTTTTCTTTCTGCAAATCGTTCAAAAAAAACATATTTATTTAAGTTTCCGCTGTGCCAAATCCGAACAACCGTGCCTCGTATTTCGGAATGGGGGAGTAGGCATGACCAGTGTTGCCACACGTACATATTTATCTGGAAAGGTACAGCATTTTTCGTTATTCCTGGTACAAATTCTGTACGGTACAGAGTACAGTTTTTCGTTAAAAAGTACAGATTGGTACAGATTTTTTCCGCGGGTGAATTTTTTTACATTTGCACAAAGCTACATTAAGGTACATGATTACTTTTACGCCGCAGTATCACTTGGTGCGGCAGCTCGAAACTTTTAATAAATGATAGTATGCAAGCTAGATTCAGAAAAACTATGTGTAAGCATCATCAAACGCACGAATGACGAATGAAATGTAAATGTGATATTTGTAGTATATGAATGAGTATTATTTATGCCATGATGGCACAGATTTTTGGAATAAGAAGTGCAGATGAGAAAGATTTTTAACCCCCCTGGTACAGATTAAAATGTGGCAACACTGGTCATGACAACATGGCTTTGCAGAAGAAATGAACACACTTTTCAAATAAAAATTATAAATGAAAATTATTTTTCCTAAATCAAATTAGCACTCTATATAAATGAAAATCACTTTTGCTTGCAAGTAGTGATAAAATATCATACAAAAATTGTGTCTAAAGATAATTTTATATTATTATGGTAAGTTTTGGTGAGAATATCTGAAAGTTCATAGGAAATAGTTTAAATTAGGATCAGAACAATGTACTTCTAGTAGGTAAATAACGCCAAGAAAAAAAATTCATACAAAACATTGTACCAACTTTACCAACGCGTGCGAGAAGCTTGGTTTTTCGTGATGCGCCCGTTAGATTCCCAGAGCGAACGCGACCGACTTCGAACAATATTGATAACTGCTTAGAGCAGGGATCTAGTCGGAGTTGAAAATCAGGACACCTATCACGGATGACCAAGCCATTGAGATTCTTTGAGCTATAAACACTTGAAATTTATTTATTTAACATATTTCTTGGGCGATTCATGAAAATACTCCGAAGATGATGGCTCCTGTCTTTTGACAAGCACAGGAGTTTATTGGCGGTTTCAGAGTCATCAAACACCAAGTGCATTAGTACCAAAGTACAAGCCAGCACCACATAGTTCAGCATGGATTTGGTTGTGGATGTGTAACCGTCGGCGAAGAAACCGTAGATGTCTGACTGTACCAGAATGGTCAGCACCCTTTAAAAGACAACCTTCGAAAACCGCGAACAAACACCGAAATTTAGCTTCCAAACAGGAATAAGATGTATTTCGGTAAAACAAAAATCTAAATTATGTGATCCTCCAATTGAAAAACTCTATTTCTACTATTTTACTCCTTTCAATTTTCTTTATGTTTTCTCACTTTCTACAATCTTCTATAACTCCTCTCCCTTCCCCTTTGCTTTCTCTCTATATCGCGATCATGGTCATGCCACTTATACTATCGTACCTGCGCGCAGGATTTCACCCTTGATTTGATTCGGTTTAATCAGACATCGGGTTATGCCAAGTGACTGTAATTTAATTTCGCCCGTAGTGCCTCATTGTAGTGCAGCAGACCTTTTTTTTTGGGAAAACAGAGCCCTCTGTAAACGAGCCTGTTCCAACCTTCGCCATGTTCGAGACCATCCTCAAGTGAGAACTCTTCATCTTTTTTGGCATATTTTGAATTTTGATTTTTTTTACTTTTATTATTTTTTACCTTTTATCCTCAACATATTTTTTTCTTCACCAAACGTTACAGATGATGATGATGATGATGGTCCCGCCTTCTTCCCCTACAGAGATTTGAGCAAGACGAATTATCGAGAACCTTTTCTCAGCATTGAAATCAGTTTTGCAAAAAAAAACTAACTGATTTTATTTACAGATATAAGTTCAAAAAATTGCAATGCCAAAGACAAGTCAATACTCTGTCTTGTCCGCCACAGAGCCGATACGGTCCCGACAAGGCCCTTGCAGCCAAATGGTCCACCAAGACACAAGTCCAACCGCCAGCTTTGTTTTGGATTGACTTGAATATCCCCATCCAGAGAAATCGAGAAATTTTCCTTCACGAAAAAATTCTAGACCGGCCCTTACTAAACTTTTAAATTTTTATCCTTCATATCTGCACAACACGCGCGGCGCTCAAGACAGATGCCAACCGAATATTTGGAAATGCTTCGGTGTTTGGATATGGGTTTTCTAATCAGATGTACCTGTAATTTTTCATTGTTGATTTCAAACTTTTTCAACAAAATGGCTAAATCTAAATACCGCTATGAACCACTGACACTTATGAATCACATATGCAGCGTTGGCCTCATAATTCTTAAGTTCTTTTGTGGAAAACTCTTTCGTTAAGACACTTTTAAAAAAATAACTTAGAATGTAAGACAAAACACGAAAACATCACAGTGGCCAGTGAAACAAAATGTCTAAATGAAAATAGTTGAAAGATCTCGTGGAAGATCGAGGTGCTACTCTTTATGCTTTATAAACTTTAGTCTTCAATAAAAAAGGCTTTACTCAAAAACATAAAACACTGGAATAATTCTGATTCTGCACAAAATTGAATTTCTCATGAAAATTAGGACAAAGGCTAGATTGTGAAAAATAAATCAGTGAACGCCTTTCCGGAGCACTTCGTATCAATGAAGGGAGATATGGAGTAAGCAGCTCTACCAGACTTTTTGACGTAGGACTACGTCTTTCATTAAGGGTGCTAAATCAGAAAACAGGTCACGTTTTTATGAAATAAAGTTGACGTTAATAACTATTTTTGCCGCGAACGGAATTCGGCGATTTACATTCCACACGAATCGTAATTTTTCTAAGATTTGTTTGAAATGCTATACACTACAATCCCCTTGTGTGTAAATTGTTTAAATTGATAAAAACTAGAAGTATTTCCATTTTAAATACATTTGTTCTGCTCATTTGGAGGCAACTTATCGACGAGTAACGAAGGGGAGTATAAAAATTGGATCTCGCTGAGGCAAACTTCCAGTATCGTTCTATATTCGAAGCAATGAATATCGCTTGTGCTTCCTTATTTTATGTCATCACATGTCTTCGTTTCAGATTGAGCTGTGGGCACGACCAAATTACTCACTCGCTGGTGTCTCTGGTATTGCAATCATTGCATCAAACTGACACTATTGGATTAAGGTTCTGAGCCACACAATTGTGTGGGAAATCATGAAGCTAGGCTATCGTCGGCTCACAAATAATCGTCGGCAAATAGTTGTTCAGGAATTTTGTGTGTGGTCTGGTTTCGCATGCCAGTAGCAAAAATCTCTCCACCAAGGATGACGGCCACGCTAATTAAAACCGGCAACATTAACAGAAAGGGATTCTGTCGAGAAAAGCGCTAAACGGAGATAGAAGCGAATGAACTAAAAAGTTTAAAGCCTCTTAAAAAACAAAGAGGCAAAGCAAGCAAAACGGAGAATGATGAAGGGTAAGCAGGGGATAGGAACCGCACAAAAAAAGGCATAAAAAATCGTACAAAACTTCACCAGTAGCTTTAAAAAATCGTGTTCGGTATACAATTTGAAAAAAAAACTTTTTTTGTGCGGTAAATAGGAACCGCATAAAAAAGTTTCCACAAGAAAATAACTCAAATTCACGTCGTTCACCGTTCGATTGCTGTGCGATGGGACAATTTGCCTTCTCGGTTGCGCGTGGCTGTGTTGTGAGCTTGAGCTTGGGTAGACTGTACATTTCGTAGTTGCTCTCCGTGATTGACTTGAACCAGCGAAATTGCACAAAGAACATACTGAATGGGGCTTGGGAGTAGCGAACCATTCTCATTGGGCAAGTTCCGGTGATTCGAACTTTATTTGGTCAAAACGACGCCGGCCACGTCCTTACAGGTACCAGGGGAAGGGAAGGAATGTTATTATGATATTCACCGCCTGAAGGCCAAAAGGGTCGCATATATAGCGTGGTTCTCTAGCGAATATCATGGAAGGGATAGTTGTTAGTGGGGAGAGGTAAAAATCAGGATTCACTGAGGTAAGTGATGTGATTATGTAAACGCGTACTATCGACCACTGAACGAAAATACAAAAATCTCATGTGTCGCAACCCGTGGTAAAGATTATCCCAGGAAGGAAACCCTGTGAAATTGATTGGATCAACAATATGTTCTATTATTGATCGCGCGTACTTTTTATCGAAATGCAATCGCGACGGCAAAGAGTTAATTTTTGGAAACCTGAAAAGGTAACCTAGAGAACACCTCAATAACCAAAGGACTCGGCTATATTTAATAATCATCACGCGTGATTGGTATCGCACTTCAATCGTGACGGCATAGTGTTATCTTTAGGAAACTGAGAAGGTAACTGAAAGAATTCCTATAAAACCAATCGAACGGGTTATATATCCCGTTCATCATCAAGCTTACTGAACCGCGACGACGGGATAAAAAAAAATAAATCAAGAATTAAATAATTAAAAAGCTAAAGAACTAAGGTATTGAAAAAATAAATTAATGTTGAAGTTGAAGTTAAAGAATGAATGAGCTAAATAATTAAAGAATCAAAGAATAGAAAGAATCATTAATGTAGATAACGTTGGTGTATGAAACAAGATAACTTCGTCAAATATGCTTCTTTTCATACACCGCACAAAAAA
Organism: Toxorhynchites rutilus septentrionalis; assembly: GCF_029784135.1. NCBI lineage: Eukaryota > Metazoa > Arthropoda > Insecta > Diptera > Culicidae > Toxorhynchites > Toxorhynchites rutilus. The sequence goes on along the minus strand of NC_073744.1, from coordinate 29,954,590 downwards.
AAATCGCGCAAAAAACCGCACAAGAACACAATATCTCATAAAAAGTAGAAAAGTCTGAGCCTAAGGGCACGGACGAAGGTTTGACGTAGGACTGTGATTGTTCAGAACAGTTGTTTTTTCGAATGAATTTCTTTTCATTGTTCAGAAATCTGTTAGCTTAATTCTTTTGAAACTCCAAATAGTAGTACAGAAAAGTTTGCTATATGTACTCATAACCGTCAACGAACGAAAAAAGAAAGTAAGCTTCTGGCAGCAAGTTCAACTGTCTAACTGACAACCCTGTTATGTGTCACACTGACATTCATTAATCATTCATCTACCAGATGAAGTATATGTGGATCGGTAAATAAAGAAAAATGTATCGTCATTGATTACATTGAATATGACCGTCATTGATTACATTGAATATGAAGTTGTTTTAGATCCGGCTTAAGGCATCGGAAGCAGTAGCTGTTTGAGTGACACTTTCCTCGTTGCTTTAATGAAATCTTGCATCTGATTACTTCGACATAGAACGAATTATTGCACACAATTTTGTTTTGCAACTTGCGCAACTTGCGTTCATGGGAATGAAGTTGAAAGAAAGAATGCATAATACATGATTTACTTTCGTCTCCGCTCGCAAAACATACCTCTTTTTTTATTAAATTGCTCACTTGTTTTATTATTTCCACGGTTGATGTCTCAGGAGAAAAAATGCTGGATAAATTTGCCGTCTAATGGTATATATTCTAGTATATATCGTAAGAACGATTCTGCGTAATATACATTTGAAAACTCTTGATAAACGATACATTTTTCGTAGAGTGACCCCCTATATAAAAATCAGAGACGTAGTCCTACGTCAAAAAAATCGCACAAAAAATGGTTTGCCTGTATATTTAGTCGCTTGACTCCATCGATAATTGCTTTGTGTGGGCTTTGTGCGCGTACGTGCGTGCTTCGTAACTTGTTCGTACAAATAGCGCATCTTCGCTACGCAAAACCTCATTTGAATCAGCTGCGCAGGTGTGCATTGGTCGTGCCGCGATGCAACAATCGTCTAATTTTTTGATGATATGATGAACGATTGTTTGGTGGTGCAAATTAAAGATAATATAAACAAGGAGAGGAGATAGCGGAAGGGTAATACTTGCGCTAGGATATGAATAATGGACCACTGCTGAGGCAAATATTCAGTCATTTTCTATATTCGAAGCAGTGAAAATCGCTTGTTTTCCATCATCATAAGGGCTTCGTTGGTGCCATTGACATTGTATCAATGCGTCGAACTGACACTATGGCGAAGCAGGTGTTAAGGTTGTGCGTCACATAAATATATGGGGAATCATCAAGCTAGACCATCGTGGATGTCATGCTGGAATGTTATGAATCTGGTGCGCTACACATACGGGCATCCATCACCGTAAAGTTGACGTAAAGGTATGAAACATCAAGTATTTTGCCATGGAAATCATATGGTCGCATTCACATACACTAGTTGACGGAACGGTGACGGTGACGTTGTATGTGTATGTCTCACTATTTGGGTTCCCGTGTCAGTTGCAAATCTACCTTCAATGAAATGATATCAGCGCTAATCTTGATCTTAATTAAGCAATGCAACTTTTTTCGAGGTTTATTTCGTTTATTTAGTCACCAAGAAAATAAATGTCGTCCTGGAATTGCCAGTAGCAAAACTTTCGCCCTAAGGATAACAGTTGTGCTTATCCCGAGCATGAGAAAGTAATGCAACGTTTTTCGAGGTCAGTAGTATCAACAGAAAGCGTTTCTTTTGAGAAAAGCGTAAAATGGTGGGAAGTGTTTATATATTTAGTCGCATCAAGCCACAAATGTATGGTTCTGTATGCATGCTATGCTGAACGCTTGTTCGGTGCTGCCTGGTTTAGGTTGTACGAACGATGTCTAGAGGCACAATTTCACTGAGGCAATACAAAACAACACGTAGCATGATACTTGATACTTGCAAGTGTTGCCATTGTTGTTGTTTCCATGCGGTGCCAAAGAAAGATTGATGTAGTTACGAGATGTGGAATAATGATGATGGTGCAACAAGTACATAATCGCCTGTAGCCGAGTGTATGTCAATTGCGAAAAAGGCCACCGGAATAGCGTTCGAGACAAATTTTCAATGCATTGACATAAAGCAAATTTCGACATAAGATCATCTTGTGTATTGTCCTGCGATGGCAACAATGAATCATCAATCAATTATCGTTTCTTCAAAGAAACATTTCAGGGTGATCAAACCATTCTTCTAAATGGTTATTTCTAAAATTTCGCAGCATTCTAAAATAATAGCCGAAGATATAAACAAGGGACGTGAAAAAAATCACAGCATAGTTCTACGTCAACAATGCCGTCGTGTTCTGGACACAATCTCCTATAAAGTTTTGGTTATAAATTGAGATCTTGAAGGTTTGTTTACACAGTGTGTTCAATAAGTTTCGGGACTGGTAGTGGAAATGAACTTTTAAGCAAGTTATTTTTATATTTTCTGATTTTATTATTCAAGGTAAGTTATACACCAGCTCCAATAAACTTTTAATAACTATTTAATAGTGATTCAAATACGTACTCTAGCTCATTTTAATAATTTGCGTTGAACGATGCGGCTGAAACTTGACGTACGATTAGTGTGACTTGTGACTCGATATCGTTTTAAAGAGCCCACCTTTCTGGATTATAATGTACGGGCCGTATTCAGTGGGTAAAAGTTTTGCTTCCAGTACTCAATTGATAGATCTATCGATCGTTGAAACTATCATGTTCAACTTCGTTCCTTATTTGATATGTATATGAATAGAATTATGGTGATTTTTGACAGTCCTAGCCCCTTTTGTTCTGTTTAGGTCGCGCATACACCTGATGGACATAGCAGAGAACCTTCCGATTGGCGATCTTTCCAGTGATCTTTAACTCAATGTAAGTGACACCAATACCGGGCATTAGCCTTGCCCATTCATCTGACAGATACTTGTCCTTCACTAGATAGGATCCCTTCTTCATGGGGCACCGCATTTTCGGCACCGTGTCACCCAGAGTATTTGAGAATATCAAATCGTTCGAAAGCAACATGGTGCATATATCTAAATTATTAAGTGGTGGCATAAACGGAAAACAACTGTCCGCCGAATTAAAGCCATCGCATATGCTTGCCGAGACTGACGAAACCCAGCCACGAGGGAAGTCTTCGTGAAATACAAACTCTCCCTGCATGATGTTGGCGCTCCGATTGTATTGCGTTACACGGAAATCGGGCACGAAAATGGGAAGATCCTTTTGCCCAATGCACTGACCCACCCGATGAACAACCAATCGCCTCTTGTAGTTACCGATTGCGTTGCTTGCGTTGAGGATGTCACCCAAGCTGAGTCCAGCTGCTCGAGGAATCGCTGCCATTAGCAGTACAAAGAATACTTCTATTTGCTGTTCCATCACGACTTCCAATTTCACCAAAGACCTGTATGAACTGTAAGAGGAAGTATGACGAACAACGTTGAACACTCGCGGTTGAGTTATAATTGAATAGATATTCTCGATGTTGCGTAGTTCATCGGCTCGAAGTACAAAAGAAGCGGACATTACAATTTATTACAATAATTGCTCATAGTTGATGACATAGATTTTTACGCATTGTGGATTCGCACAGAAAAAATTAACGCATTAAAATTAAACGCTGTGTAGCTATCATGGCTTCCGGAACAAACCAGAACAAATTCATTTGGATGGATGCTCAAAGTGTTCACCGCAATACCGGGTGACCGTTCCGATTAATATTCAATGGAAACTTTTATATTTGTGATTTGTTTCATGTTGATAACGCCATGTATCTAATACAAAAAAAAATTGTGAGAGGTTGTATCTAGGACACGACCGGATATTTTCGACGTAGAACTAAGAAATTATATTATGGAATCCACTTGTTTTTCACTTCGAATATTATTTCAGAATGCATCGAAATTTTTGTAATAGATTATGTTCTTCGTTACAAATCAATTTGATGAACGTCCTTTTACGTTTGATATGAAGCCTAGGACTACCAAATTATTTGAACGGAAAAATTGTGAACGCTCATTGTATTTTAGATTTCCCTCTTAAATTATTGCACATCTCATGTTTACGTATTTCTCGAACCGCTAAAGTTCATTCACCTCTAGTATCTGAAATGACGATTTTCCCAGGCTTCTCAGTACTAAGCGAGTACAAAAGTACTCAACACCAAAAAATACCCTCGACTTGCATGTTTTGGTGAAGCGGATTCCCCCAGGCACATTGCTTTTGAAGTCCGTGAGGGAAACACAGCTCGGTGAGAACAAAAATACCCCCGACTTGCATGTATTTTTGCAAAGCGGATCTCCACAGGTACAACGATTTTGAAGTCTGTGTTGGGGAAACCGTAAATCGGGCCAATCAAAACTGGGCAGTTACTGCGTTTAGATAACGCTTGACATTTTACAGTTATTCAATTCTTCATCTCATGAAAAATAACATTTTATTAATTGCGATAGACGCGTAGAAAAATTTCCTATCACTTGATACAAACATCTTTCCGATCTGTTAAGAAATGTTCGATTTATAAGCATTTGAAATACTGATAGGGTTAGCACACAAATCGGCAGAACAAATGTATGGGAAAATAGGAAGTTTTCCAGTTTTCTTGAATTTAAACTGTTTAGAGATAAGAGAATTGTAATGTATAGCATATCAAACAAATCTTAGAGAATTTCCGATTCGATTGGTATGCAAATCATGAGAATTCGTTCACAGTGAAAATAGTTATTAACGTTAACTTGATTTCATAAAAACGTGACCTGTTTTCTGATTTGGCACCCTTCCTGAAAGACGTAGTTCTACGTCAAAAATTGGAGACTTTGTGACGCATCTTATATGCGAAAAAATCAAAGCATGATAAATTAGGCATCGTGTACAAATTTCGTAACGCACGAAGAAAAAGGAAGGGTTATGCAGGTTGCGTTACTTAATACGAAATAGGGGGTAGAGAGGTTTATCGTGAAGTTCACGCGCTCCTACATGCTTCAGCAACTAGCTTCGATGCTGGGATCGAATGAGGCGTGTTCCTGAGCCAAAACGATAAAGCACATACACTCCGTCCAACTTCTATAAGACCACCTTGGATATATTTCGTAGTAAAGGGTGTGTCACATCAAATTGCATCACGGAAAAAAACGCTGTAGAAATTTAATGTTTAGGAATTATATCTTCAGCTTTCGCTTATAATCAGATAAGAGTGTATAGATCACGTTGGCCATGCTTCACTGTCAATTTTTCGTAAATTTGGAAAAATGTCGTCGAACGAAAAAGAGCGTCGTGAATTAATCCTGCGCACTTATTTCGAGAATCCGGAGTTGTCACATCGGGACATCGGTAAGATGCTGGGAATCGTCCAATCCACGGTCAGCAGAGTACTAAAACGATACTTCGAGAACCTAACCATCGACCGGAAGGTGAAGAACGGCAAAAATGGGTGCTCCGTCAGTGAAAAAGATCACAAGCGCGTAGTTAAGCAGTTTAGACGTAATCCGAGAAGTTCGGTCCGGGATGTCGCCAATAAGCTGAATTTGTCAAATTCATTCGTCCAGCGGACCAAGCAGCGGGAGGGCCTGCGTACATACAAGGTTCAGAAGGCTCCTAACAGCGACGAAAGGCAAAACATGGTGGGGAAGACGCGAGCCCGGAAGCTGTACACCGAAATGCTGACGAAGCCGCATTGCCTGGTAATGGACGACGAAACCTACGTCAAAGCGGACTTTCGTCAGCTGCCGGGCCTGTTGTTCTTCTCCGCAGAGGACAAATTCAGCGTTCCGGAGGAGATTCGCAAGCAGAAACTATCCAAGTTTGCCAAAAAGTACAACCGATCTGCTCTTGCGGAAAGCGGAGCGCCCCCTTCGTGATGACCGGCACGGTAAACGGGCAGGTTTACCTTAAGGAGTGCCTACAGAAGCGCTTACTACCACTATTGAAGCAGCACGAGGGCCCGACCATCTTCTGGCCGGATCTAGCTTCGTGCCACTATTCAAAGGACGTGTTGGAGTGGTACGAAGCCAACGAGGTCACCTTCATGCCAAAGGAAATGAACCCGCCCAACGTGCCGGAGCTTCGCCCAATAGAGAAATATTGGGCGATTATGAAGCAGGCCCGCCGGAAGAACCCAAAAGTTGTCAAATCGGAGGCGGACTTCAAGAGAAAATGGATTTCTGTTCAAAAAAACTACAACCTGACGTTGTACAGAACCTTATGGACGGGGTAAAGAGGAAGGTGCGAGCATGCGGGCTTGGGCTCGAAGTATGAATAAAAAGAAAACGCCAAAAGTTGTTTAATAGTTTTTATTTTACTGTCTAAAATTTTCAAAAGGATCGGTCTACTGGGCGAATTTCAACAGCGTTTTTTCTGTGATGCAATTTGATGTGACACACCCTTTAACACAAACAGTTTCAACAGAATTTCAACAAGATGTATTCATATATTGTTGAACGCTTAGAAGAAAGTATATTTCACGACAATTTCGTTCAAAAGAGTCGTGTGTATATTCAAAGAGCCTAAATATGATAATTTCAGCTGTCCAGTTCCTATAAGACCATTTCAAAATTCATAAGTATTAACAATGTAAAACTCAAAACAATTGGCAGATTTACATGTCAATTATTGGCCACCTTCCCATTTCAGTTAATAACCACGAAAATTCGTTTTGGAATACCATTCACCAAATTCTGCAGAACGGATTTCTCGATATTTTCCCATGTCTTCGAAATTGCAGCCTTGATTTTTGGTTATGGTATATAGCAAAAATGTGTTCTTTTGAAAAATTCTTTGCCATAACATACCATGTCTCTCTGTCGGTTCATGTGAGTTTAGGCAAAACTCATACGCAGTGTTGCCACACGTACAGATTTATCTGGAAAGGTACAGATTTTTTCGTTAGTTTTGGTTCAGATTCTGTACGGTACAGATTACAGATTTTCGTCAAAAAGTACAGATTGGTACAGAATTTTCCGCGTGTGAAGTTTCTCTCGAAAATTTTACTGAATGATAGTACGCAATCTAAATTTAGAAAGACTATGTATAAGCATCATCAAACACACGAGAGATTTGAGGCTAGCAAATGTTAATGTACATTGAATTCGACTCGGATTGCGTCACCTCGTTATATGGTGACTTCGCCCCATCATATTGACCTCAGAATAAATTTCATTACGAAAAAACCAAAAAATAAATTCATAATAAAAATTGCCGGCGGCATTAATACGTAAGTAAGTATATAATATTTTCAAGTAAACAAATAAGTTTTTTTTTTCATATTTCATGATTTTTCTCGTTACAATGAATAGTTCCAATGGTATAGATTTTTGGTACAGATTTTTTGAAGAAAAAGTACAGATGAGAAAGATTTTTTCCCTTCTGGTACAGACAAAAATGTGGCAACACTGCTCATACGTCTTTCGATGTGAGATGGAGTAAGATCAGGAATTTTAGCCTTTTTTGCTCCCATTATGTAAGGGCTTTTTACCAAAACTTGACGAATTGTTCCCCAGGAAATATTTAAATTCAAAGATTGCTTTATTTGCACATGCGATTTTGATGTATTCGAAGCCGTTCCAACTATTTCGCGCTAATCTCGGTCAGAAAGCTTTGATTTACGTGGAGCCCTCCTCTATCCTCTAGGATTCGTCAAATAATTGAGCACTACTTGATGGGATCGCGCAATCCGAAAAGCAATTTCTCTGATACCAACATTTTCTTGGTGCAATGCATGATTTGGTCCTATACAAACTGGTCATGTAACTGGTCCTATACAAACTTGATACTTAAAAAATATTAGGTGTACCGGTAAGTTTCTTCGGTTTTACAACAGATGGCGTAACTTGATTATGATTCCAGTTAATCAAATTTCCAGACATTCGTTGGAAAGCTACTGTCATTGCGCGTCTTTTTCAGTATAGGTCAAAAAGTTGAAGCGTAAACAACATAGTTTTTTGCCACTTCAAATATGTTGAATTTCGTACCAGCGAGAGTGTTTTTGCGGGGAGTGTTACTGCATTACTTCAATATGAAGAAGAAAGCTACGGAAAGTCATCGCATTTTGGTGGCAGTTTATGGTGACCATGCTCCAACTGAGCGACGTGGTTTGCACGGTTTAAAAGCAGTAATTTTGACTTAGAAGACGAAGAACGTTCCAGACCGCCAAAAAAGTTTGAAGATGAAGAATTGGAGGCTTTACTCGATCAAGATCCGTCATAAATGCAACAAGAAGTTGCAGATACACTTGGAGTAGCTCAGCAGACTATATCAGATCGTTTAAAAGCATTAGAATGATCAGAAAGATAGGATATTGAGTGCCGTATGAATTGATGCCACGAGACGTCGAACGCCGTTTTTTCACGTGCGAACAACTGCTCCAACGGCATGAAAGAAAGGGTTTTTTTCCATCGAATCGTTACTGGGGTTGAAAAGTGGGTCCATTACGACAATCCTAAACGTCTGGCAACGTATGGATACCCGGCCATGCATGAACATCGACGGCCGCGTGGAATATTCACGGCCAGAAGGTTATGCTGTCTATTTGGTGGTACCAGTTGGGTGTGGTGTACTATGAGCTGCTAAAACCGAATGAAACCATTACGGGGGACCTCTACCGACGACAATTGATACGTTTGAGTCGTGCACTGAACGAAAAACGGCCACAATACGAGCAAAGACACGATAAAGTTGTTTTGCAGCAAGGCATTGCTCGGCAGCATGTCGTGTAACCTGTCAAAACATACTTGGAAACGCGGAAATGGGAGGTCCTATACCACCCGCCGTATTCTCCAGACATTGCTATGTCTGATTACTACCTTTTTCGATCAATGCAACATGGCTGGGTTGACCAGCACATCTCCAATTTTGATGAAGTCAAAAATTGGATCGATTCGTGGTTAGCCAACAAACCAGCCGATTATTTCCGCAAATGGATCCGTTAATTGTCAAAAAGATGGGAAAAAGTTGTGACTAGCGATGGACAATACACTGAAGTCGCTTTTTACGCGGTTTTATTTTACGCGGCTTTATTTTACGCGGCTTAATTACGCGAATTTTTTTTACGCGGATTTTAGAATTTACGCGGTTTTTTTTACACGGATTTTGGAATTTACGCGGTTTTCTTTTACGCGGTTTTTGTTTACGCGGCACGTATCCCCCGCGTAAAAAGCGAATCCAGTGTACTTTGAACATTAAATGTAAATGTAACCATTTTTACAGAATAAAGCAAAAATTTTTGAAAAAAAAAAACAAGAAACTTACGGGTACTCCTATTACAAATTACAGGGCAAGCTAAATAAAACCGTTTAAAACCCTTTTTTTGCTTTATTTTTTTAACAACTTTATTTGAAACAAAACTTCAATGAAAAATTTCAGAGAAAATGTCGGAAATGTATAGACAAATGGCTAAATAAGAGTTAGGAATACGTTTATTCAAATTTAAACATTTTAAAACAGGTTTCGTGTTTTCTAACGAAACCGAATAGGGGAATTTCTTCATAGTCCGCTGATCCTCAGTTGAATATGTCTATGCCGAGCCCTGATCATCACTCCTTGCAATCCACGTACCTACAAACAAGTATGGAAAAGTTCATTCGCTCATTTCTCCACACCTAATTATAAATCACTCTTGTATCTGCTTGGAATAATCATGGTGAAAAGTATGCAGCAAGCAATCGTGAGATGAATCATTTTTCACTCTACGACCATCTTCATTCGGGACTGATAATGAACATAAGAAAACAAAGAGTGGAAAACAACATTCAATGAATGAATATTCCTTTGGAAGGAACGCACGAAACAAAATAACGAGTTAGTCAAAATAGAATGAATCTGCGTGTATGTATGATTTTATTTTCCCTTGTACTCCTTCCCTTGTCAGCATTCAAGTGCACATGAATCCACCTTCCCGCTCACCAATAACTTGCGTTAATCTGGTCTTTTGCGTTGGCTTAGAACGTTTCATACTAAAAACAAAAAAATGTCATTGCAATAATGCACAGGAAACAACTCGATTTCAACTATCTACCTATATTTTACTTCCGCGATCGAGGCTCAATGATTGCTGTTTGAGTGAAAAACGAATGATTTTACAGAGACACTCGCTGGCCAGTTTGATTCTATCACCATCCAACGTCATTCCGAGAGGTAAATGAGGGAATGCAAAAATTTCTGAGAATAGATGAGCGGAATCGAGACAGTATTTTTCCGTTCTAATCGAGAATGAACTTTGCGGAGAGGATAGGTGAATGTTTTCTGTCTAAAATAAAGTAAGGCATAAACGGAGAATAGAAAATTGAGTTTTATCTCTGAATGAGTGTTGTTGAACGAAATTCGTTGCGATTTTGCCCATACCTGCCTACAAACTGCCTATGAAAACGAAAGTTACTAGTTGTTGATTCTGAAAGTACGCATAGACACGCTGTATTTTTGGTACAATTTGCGGTGAAATGTACCTTCAATTTATTCCAAACTTTGATCGATCGGCTTAAATAAAATTGTTGTATGTATCAATATGGAACGTTCACAGGTGTTTTGGGGATACACTAGGTTTACAAATTGCCTACTAACATTAGCACTTACTGTAATATTTGCAAAATTACAGTTGGTTTTCTAAGAAAAACATAAAACCATAAAAAACCTTGTATTTATCACTTTTTTGAAATCAATGCGAAAAATTTAAATAATGTTTTTTTCGTCACACCAATATAAAAACAGGTACGTTAATCCATCACTGTCCAGGTGTAGGTTATGCTTACTTCGCGACCTTTGCGGGCAACTCGAACTATGCAAGCTTCAATACACAACAGAACAACAAAAATGACGGATAAAATGCCACTGACACTAAACACACTCTTAAATTGTCATGTGGTATCATTTAAAATGCGCTTATCACTTTAGTTTAATCAAAAACAGTTTTTTAAAAACGGGCATTTTTGCGTATCAAATTTCATACGCTGGGCACTAATGGGTTAAGTAGCTCAATACCTGAAAGCTTTAAAATGAGGTATATCTCAACTGTGTGCGTTGATTTTTCACGAATTTATATCATGTCAAAATCACTTTAAAACTTCGACCTCGCGCTTTGGTCCTCTAATTTTTTGACGAGTGCAGTTACGTTTTAAAATCTCTGGTAAATTGCTAAAAATTCATTTTGAACTCAGAATCGAATTAGTCCAAAAGAGCTATTTGCAACAGCAATACATCCTCCCCTTGTCAAACCATGCCCCATCACAGTAACACATGATTCGTTTTTTCTTTCTGTTTAAAATACATAACCTCCTGGGTGCAGCGACAGCTGCACAATCAATCCACAGAAAAACAATAATTTCAAGTGCATAAATATTTGTGTAATGGTGGTGCACACAAAGCACACAAACAATGCATCATAAATTGCTGATGCCCAATTAATGTGCATCGTGCTTTCGAATTTCCATCAATCTATCTGCCCGTGATTTACCGTGAACCTGCTGGAAGCGTCCAATAGGTAGGGAAACCGAAATATAAAATCATGCTGGATGGAACCAGGAATCAAAACATTCGACAATATCGGCGCGCAAAAAAAATCAGATACAACATAGGCCACTACCTGGAAACGTCAGGTGGTCGGGAAAAGAGATTACATCGTGCACGATAATATCATAGGCGCGTGGGGAATCCATTTGCATACTGATGTGACGGTTTGTTTTATTTACAATACGAGGGATTTGTTTTTGTGTTTCATCAGAATCCTTTTTCATTTTCGGAAATGTGACATAACCAATTTTCCGATGAACTGGGTCTGCGGAAATGTGATTACAATGAGATTGAAAATATCCGAACAAAAATTGTTCAGATGTATTAACCAATTACTGTATAAATCCCTCGTAATTGAATGACTGTTTGCATGGGTAATCCAGGTCCAAAAAACAAACCCCTCCTAATCTTCTCCCCCTTCCGATTCGACAGAAGGAACCCTCGTCTTATCGATTCGTGCCATGGGCGTTTGTCGGAGCATTATGCTCACTTGCAACCAGGTGTCCTTCATGCGTTTCCCAATTGAACGAAGACATCGAAATTCCGGATGGACATAGTCCTCGTGATAGTCTCTCCAATGTAAGCAGTAGGGGAGATGGAGGTAAGACGGACATGTTAAGGAAAACTTCAATTGTATCTTTGGAAACTCATGTTCACAAAAAATTGAAAGCAGTTTCTTACAGTTCAATATACTGGTTTTCGAAATAACTGGCCAAATGTTTTATAAAAATGTGTTTTCCCATGTTTTTTACTGAAATTAAAACAAGACGATGAATAGAACATTTTCATCGGTGCGGGTTTAATGGACATGTAGTGGGGAGAATTTATTTATTCATTTTCGTCAAACAAATGTAGACTACATACGTATATATTAATGTTACAATGTTTTCTTAAGTTAAATATTATTCCTACAGTACATGTTTCTTTTTAGCTGTTTTTTATTCATTGTTGTGTCAATTAATTCGCAGTGCTGATTGTATATACGCATCATGCGATTGATAGGGGCGTTATTTGCATAATTTGTTGTGGATGTTTTGGTTAGAAACAAATTGCGTGTTCTTAGTTGACGCCCAGGTACATAGAAATTTAATTTTTCTAGTAAATCATCTGATTGTACTCGTTGCGAAATTAGATCATTAACAAAAGAAAGCATTGCAAATTTACGGTGTTCCTTTAGTGCTTGGATGTTTATGAGCATGCAGCGTGCTTCATATGAAGGAAGTGGAAATTAGGTCCAGTTCAACTTACGGAGTGCAAATAAGAGAAACTGTTTCTGGACTGACTGAATGCGTTCTTCATGTACGACCATATACGGGTTCAAAACGATGTTACAGTATTCCAGAATGGGCCTTACGTATGTGATATACAAAAGCTTGATTGTGTATGGGTCCTGGAAGTTATGTGAGAAGCGTTTGACAAAGCTTAACACACTATTCGCCTTATTGATTACAGAGTTGTAGTGTTCTATGAATGTGAGTTTACAGTCCAAGACGGAGCCTAGATCTCTAAATGTTTCACATTTCTCTACATTTTGATTTCCAAGACGTATTACAATATTTGGTACATGATTTTTTCTGCTAAATGTAATGGAGTTGCATTTTTTTTACATTCAGTTTTAGTAGATTTTTATTACATCAAGTATGGAATACATGTATTTCGTTTTGGAACGCTTCGATATCGTTTTCATTTCCAATTTCCGTGAAAAGCTTCATGTTGTCTGCATACACAAGTACATTTATACGCTTGAGAACGAAGGAGATATCATTAACGTACAGAATGAAAAGAAGAGGACCAAGATGAGAGCCTTGTGGGACTTTTACTGGATTTGAGAGAGAATTTTGAAAATGAACAATTTGTTCACGATTTGTTACATAAGAATTCAGCCAGTTTAAGAGTCCTTGTTCCATTCCAATTTTCTGCAATTTGAAGAGTAGTAATGGAATGTCGATGCGGTCAAATGCTTTACTGAAGTCAGTGTAAAGAGCTCGTACGTGTTTGCCATTTTCCATTGCATTCAAAATGAAAGTCACAAAAGCCAACATATTAGTTGCAGTTGAGCGGCCTTTGAAGAAGCCATGTTGCATACACGTTATTCTATTCTTTACTTGTTGGAAGACTTTGTCGTTCACTATTGCTTCGAATAGTTTAGGAATGCAAGAGGTAATGGCAATTCCACGATAATTATGTACGTCAGATTTAGCGCCTGATTTAAAGACAGGTACCAAAAAAGATTGTTTCCATTTTTCTGGGAATATTCCAGTTTGTAGTGACATATTGAAAATGCAAAATAAGGGAAGGGTGAGTTCCTCAGCCAAGTTCTTCAGAAATACAGGTTCTATTCCGTCAGGCCCTGGTCCTTTCGTTCCATCTAATTTAATTAATGCATGGCATATTTCTTGTTGTGAAAGATAGTTTACCGATATGTCATTTTGATATTCCGGTAAAAATGAAAAGTAGTCCCGATCGCGATTTTCTTCGGAAACTGTGGTATAAAAAAAGAGAAATTTGCAAAGAGATTATAAATTTCGTTCGAAGAATTCCCTACATCTTCATCGAGATGCATCTGCGATGGAAAGTTATTGCTTTGGAAATATTCTGATATTCCAGCAAATTTTGATTACTTTTGTCTATTTTTTTTTTTTGTGTTTTTTGTTTTCTATTCTTTAAATTTTTCATTTGAGCGTTATACCAAATAGGATATTTGCTGGTTGAATTTATTCGTCTTCTTTTCTTCGGCACAAATTCTGATATTATGTTATTCAGAATTTCGTGCAGAATATGTACAGTTAAGTTGACATCTCGTCCGCTGTTTAATAATTTATGCCATTCTATGGCTTGTATGCTACATTTGATTACTTCAAAGTTCGTCTTGTTGTATTCCGGTACTTCTTCATACTCCCAGTCGATGGGCAATTGTCTGTCATGTACAAAGATTGAGTATTCAATTGCTGTGTGAAGTTTTTCATTTTTCCGAAGGGGAGTCATGGACTCATTCACACAAAAGTCGTCGGTGATGTTAGTAAATAATAGGCCTAAATAATAATTTTGGGAATTTTTAACGTGATTTATTTGATTAAGACCGAGATGCGCAATTTCGTCAAATAAATAATGAAGGGTTTCATTTTCCCCGACGACTGGAAGTAGAAGAATCGTAGAAGTAGATTATCGTTATCGGGAATGAAGTATACTTTATTTTGATTGAAGTCGCCATAGATATGCAATTTCACTTTTGGCTCTACGACTTTTTAATTGCGTGTTCGGGTGGGAAATACACGGTAGCAAATATGTGTACTTCGCCAGCTATCGATAATTTTGCCCAAACATGTTCAAATTCTTTATGTTTTTCGGTTATAAGTTCTTCAGAAGTGAAATTTGCATTAATGGCAATGAGGACCCCTCCTCCAGACTTCTTCTGAGATAATGAAAAGTTGCGGTCGTGCCGGAATACATTACAATTATTTCCAAAACATTCTTCGCTTCTTACGCTTTGGTCCCAGCTAGTTTCAGTTGCAAGAATAACATTGAAAGAAGCGGGTAAAATATTTTGATAAATTTCCTTCATTTTTGCTGGGCTTTTAATGCGATTGAAATTTTGACAATATATCAAAATTTCAGTCAGATTCTGTTGAGAAGGCGAAAAAGTTTCCTTCAGACTAATTCTACTTACTTTACTATTTATTCGACTACTAATTTCCTGTAAAGGGCGCGTCAGCGTCGTTGAAAATTTTGCGGACAGGTTCATAATACACTGGATTCTTTTTTACGCGATAGATGCGTGCGCGCAAAAAAAATCGCGTAATTTCGAGCAAATCGCATTAAAAAAAATCGCGTAGTTTTGAGCAAATCGCGTAAAAAAATCACGCAATTTTGAGCAAATCGCTCAAAGTAAAAACGCCAAAAAATGTCCAAAAGCGCGGACGTAAGTGTGTGCGTGTATGTGTGTGTGTTTTGGTTTGTTGGTTGATTAATTGTTTGGTAGTAGAGTAGAGAGTAGAGAGTAGAGAGCAGAGAGAGTAGAGAGCACAGAGAGTAGAGAACAGAGAGTAGAGAGTAGTTCATTTTAATGAATAAAGTAAGTAACGAATTTCATGTCAACTCGACTGGGCATGTGGAATATTGTGGGTGAAATGGGAAATGTTGTGGGTGCTCTCTACTCAGCAACTTTGCAGAATTGAAATCTCTAAGAAAGAATTATACTTTTTATAAGTGTCAGAGTTTTTTTAAGAATTTTTTACAAAAATTCGTAACTCAAAAACTGTAATATCCACAAATTAAAGGTCAAAGAATGAAAAGTAGGAAATTGTTTAAATTTTCATAAAAAGTGTCTAATTTTTTTAGATACGCTGTAAAAAAAAATATTAAAAAAATTAAAATAATTTTTATTCAAAAACGTATTTTTATAAATTCTCAGGAAAATAATCTAAATAGAACATATAATTACCAACCTCAAGAGATGGGCACAATTTTCTCATGATTTAAAAAAAAAAGAAATACAACTGATCTCAATTTTGTTTGAAATTTATAGTGTATTCGTCGAAGTCTTATTAAAATATGAACTTTTGACGAAGATGTCAACATTCTATCTTTTAAAGCTTCCGGGATAATATATATTTCGTATGGAGAGTTCTGAAAAAATAATGTATTACTAGTAACATTTTTGTTTGCAAATTCTTGCGATTGACATGTTCTTGATTCGTTTTTAAATAGAAAATGCTTACAGAACACGTCAATCGCGATAATTTGCACACAAAAAATGTTACAATGTAAGTTGGAAAGTTTTCAAAGAAAACATGAAGAATGTTATATTGGGGAAAACCTTTCCCTGTAGTAGTACTCTCTCTGCTCTCTACTCTCTTACAAGAATTTGCGGGCGCGCAAAATAAAATCGCGTAATTTTGAGCAAATCGCGTAATTTCGAGCAAATCGCGTAAAAAAAGTCGCGTAAAATAAAATCACGCAAAAAAAAATCGCGTAAAAAAAGAATTCAGTGTATACGAAGTGTAGAGGTTTATCGCTCGCGAGAGGAATAATTTCACTCTCTCTCTCTCAGCGTTTGTGCGTCCAGTAACAGAAATAGAACAAAAAGAGAAAGCAATATAAAAAAGAGTTCTATATTCTTCCCTTCACTTTCCATCATACATTGGATGTGATTATGGATGTGACTGTCCATTTCAACCCCCTCCAGTACAATTATTTCAATAATTCAAATTTACCACTTACGAATAAATTTACTTTTCCATACATACCTAATATCGCTTCTCTGTTATCTCACAAACCGAAATATAACCATCAGCGAATTGAATTTTGATATTAAACCACACAAAATGCTTAATATCGAAGCCGCAAAAGTTACATCCACACGCGGAATCATGTTTGATTTTCGGTTTTTGTTTCTCTATTTCACTTTTGATCAGTATTCATTGTCATAGGATGGTTTAAATATTATAGATTAGCATGTAGAAGGGTTTCCCATCAACATAAATTCGAAATTCATAATGCAAATATACAAATCAACCACCTGTCCATTATACCCCCACTGTCCGTCTAACCCGCGACTCCCCTACCCGTTCTGGACAGCCTCGATATGTGCTGTTTTCCCAGCACCACTCGGAGCGCCGTGTGGAACTCTCTGAAAATGCATTTTACAAAATAAATATGCACGCAAGCCTGATCCAGTGCGACGGCAAGCCTTTGTCTTCCGAGAGCCCCTCCCCCGGGTGTGTCACCGATTGAGATTGATAAGTGTCGGCCGAGAATTGAGGCACAGATTTACATCGAAACCGCCGCACCGCACGGACTCGATTCCGTTCGATTGCCGAATGCAAACGGCAGCTGGGATCAGAGTTGGATATTTAAAATGGAAATAATAACCGATGGTATGGTTGGAATCTCATAAGAATATGGTTTTGTAAACTAGCAGCTTGCAGCTCACGATGTGCACTACTGCCGGACGAAGGGATCTATGCTGAACTCGATGAAATGCTTGCCATCACGATAGAACTGGAGGCGACCAGTGGTAGATACGGACTGGAAGTCCTTTCAGGTATGTGTGTTCTGTTCGGTTTCGAGCACAAGATTGATGGTTGTGAACAGTACATTATTGATTGTCAATAAATCTAATCTTCTCAACGAAATCTCCGAGGGTTGAGTGAGAGGCTCCGTTGTATCCCGTACAAATATGAAGTGAACAGCTTTTATTGAGCCGTTTGTATCTGTTGTTACATGCGATATAATATGACCGTCCATAGGCATTTTGTTTTCGCGACAGTTTTTTGAGGGCTGATCTTTTAATCGACTTGAGACGTTTGAGAGTGACATTCGACCAGGGAGGATATAGTGGTCTTCTACTAACTAGCTTGGGAGTGAATTGGCCAATTGCGTAGATTAGGACGGAAGTAAAAATATCAACCGATGCTTCAACGGACAGGTCGTGTAGCAAGTCATTCCAGTTGACAGAGGACAGAAAATTTTTCATTCTGTTGAAGTTCGGGTTATTTCCGCTGTTGAGGTGAATTCAGACGGGACACATTCGTTTATGAACAGGTTGAGAAGCGGATGACGCTGGCATTCCCTTACTAGCAGGGCAGAGGCACTCGATACAGTTATGTCATTGGAGAGTTCTCGACTGACAAAGCAGAGATCGAGAAGGTGACCGTTAGAGTTGTGAACCGAGTTGAGTTGGACGAACCCTGCGGTGCTGTAGTCATCCAAAAGCTGTTCATTCGATTCATCGATGAGCGAGCAAGGTTAGGATAGAGGAAGCCCGAAGTACTTTGGGACCAGCTGATAGAACGCATGTTGAAGTCACCCATAATGAGTATCTTGTCCGATAAAGTCACACGTGATGTAATCCATTCTAATGATTCGCAGTGGTGTGACACCAGAGTTGTGTCAGATGAATAGCATGTAGCCGGGGGCAGCAAGTTCTGCCCATAACTGTTCGACTGCAGTACAATTTGGAGGCTGCAACAAACGGCATTAATAGCTGGAACGAGTAGCTAGAAACACACCTCCACCAGTTCTTTTGTTACTGGTAAGACTTGAGCGGTCGGAGCGAAAGACCGTGTAAGCACTCCCAAATATTTGCGAGGAGAGTGTGTTGCAATTGAACCAATTCTCCGTAAAACCAAGAATGTCATACGCTGCATCCGAGCACGCGAGAGAGTAACGGTAGTATTCATGCCTCCTAAATTTTGATAATAGCAGACAATGCCATTCACACCAGGGTTTCTCTGTTTCCGGGTTGCGTAGGTTTCGACTGCCGGAATGCTAGTTGTGGAACAGAAGTTTTGTTGATTGGCCAGGGGGGATGAGGACGTAATGCTTGAGGTCGGGACGACGGTTTTCGTTGATAGGTAGCATTGGAAATGAAATGATTCGGACGAGGTGAAGGTTGAGTACCGTCCGGTTTCCGTCCGTTGGATCGTCGGTCTAAAAAAGGAGTGATAGAGACTCCATTTGGCCAAAAACCATCTGAGAGCAGATCATTTCCAATATTTGAAGGTACATTGAGTTTAAACGACAAGTGAGTCAGTGGTCACGATTGGTCCGGATCAATTTATGACCAGCTATCGAAGCGGGTCCGCAATGAGTGCGGCGAGCGATGTAATTGATTATATTGATTTCAGTTTCATGGGGTTGAAACCTAGTAAGATAAAATCAATTCCTACTATTATTGCCATTCATAATTGATGGCATTGGTGCAATTGCCAATCGAGGTATAGGGCTATTGTTACCACTTGAACTATTACTCGTGTTGTAATTTGTTGTGCGTACGTTCTCACCTGACGTAATAGCATACGATAGAACTGCATTTGGTTGTTGTATTGACTGTCTGAAGGATGTTGATGGACCCAGCAACGTAGTGACGGATCGGGGGGGCCGGATGGTATTAGTACTTAGTTCAGATTTCGATATCAAATAACACACTTTGCATGCATTCTGAGTGACAAACTCTAGAATACGCGTGACCACAGGGCAATTCGGAGGAAATTTCTTCGACGAAGAATTCCCCGACCAGAACGGGAATCGAACCCGAACCCCCAGCATGTTAGGTGCGACGCTAACCACTCGGCCACGTTCATTTAAATAATAAAACGATGATCCATACTTCGAATGACATGTTCTATGTTTAATTCGTCTGAATTGAAAACTTGTTTTCCAAAAAACAATTTTTAAATTATTATCCGTGATTATCGGTATCTATGTCTCTATAAGTGCTCACTAATCTTATAGAAAAATTAAAAAAACTGACAATTCTAAAAATCTTCTCAACGCTCGCGGGATTTATTTCTACAAGTCTTCACAAGGCATCCCCTCCTCCCTTGCTGAGTGCGTTACGTAATATACGAATATTAGAATGAACCCATAAACCTCATTAGTGGACGTTTTGAGTGACTCTACCCTGACATGAAAGCGTTTGAAATGTATATTTGATGTTATTGTTTCGTATATCAATTACTTGTATGTAGTGCTCATTTTGCGTTTATTCCCCCAAACCCGCAAACCCTTTTTTCCAAATGTTCATATGTGTTTCCTTCAATTTAGTGTTTCTTAAATCAGTTGTAGATAGTTAGCGAAGCAAAACCGCACATTACAGATTGAATGTCTAAGAGTTATATGCTTGTTACTAATTGATGGATGGATTGCCGATGGATTGCGTGATTTTGTAGAAGCAGTTAAAGACAGTGGATTGACAATTAATTCTTTCTCTCGAAAGAACAATACAAAAGCGGGATACCTGTCGCAATTTGTTTTATATGTCAATGTACGCATTGAAGTGAATATTCATTACGAACGTTATCACAGCGGTGTTGTCCACAGTTGACACGCACGCGGTCACAGGTGATTATCGTTTTTTCACATGTATGGGAGGTGGGGGTAAAACGGACATGTAGGAAGAACCCCAAAATGTTGATGCAGTTTCTTGCAATTCAATATACCTAATTGGCCAAATTCCTGCCTAATTGGCCAAATATTTTACAAAAAAAGTGTTTTTCATTGTTTTTTACTGAAATTAAAACCGACCGAAAAGAACACCTTTTTTTCGATGCGGGTAATACGAGGGTCACTATTTATATTTCGGGAATTGGCAACACTGATGTCATGTGAGTCCATCTGACGGTTCCATCGTAAAGTTTGACATTTTTGACGATATACGTACTCAGAACTTTTTGTCATACGGACGCTATTTGTTTATTTTATATTTAGTTGAAAGTTTGGTCTCGGCAAAAAAATGGAACTGAATCGGGAACATTTTCGTGCGATGATTTTTTACGACTTTCGACGTGGATTATCACAACAAGAGTGCGTCAATCAACTTAATTTGACTTTTGGCGATGAAGCTCCATCAAAAACCACTGTGTATCGCTGGTATAGCGAATTCAATCGTGGTCGTAGTTCGCTGTCCGACGAGTTTCGTGAAGGTCGTCCAAAATCGACTGTACTGCCAGAAAACATCGATGCTGTGCACGAAATGATTAAGCAAGATCGTCATGTAACCTATTGTGAGATTGAGGCATCCCTAAGCATTAGTTCCACCAGCATATATGCGATTTTACATGAACACTTAGTTGTGCGAAAATTATGTTCACGTTGGATCCCACATAATTTGACAATCGCTCAAAAAAAAGGCTCGTGTCGATTGGAATAAATGCTTTGAAAATTGGTTTAAGCGCATGCAAAAGTGTATCGATCATCGTGGCGAGTACTTTGAAAAACAATAAAAATATATTCGCATATAGTTAAGCAACTATTTGTTTTTGTTCCTATTCCCGAAATATAAATAGTGACCCTCGTATGGACATTTAGTGGGGAGTAATATGGACATGATTGTAATACATAAAGCGTAGAGGTTTATCGATCGCGAGAGGAATAATTTTTTTCAACTAAGGTCTGAACTTATCACGAATGTCCGTTAAATGATGGAAAAATCGAATTAATCCACCTAAAAGTGATATCGTGCTTTTCATCAGTATAAACGGACAGACCCAGATAATGCTGCTTTTAGTTCCCGCCAGCTTCTAAACAGTCCACATTTGGCAATTTAATTTCCATTTATAGACGCAGGACATTCCTTAGGAATAGATTAAACAGAAATCTGAAATTCAAAATGTAACTATACAAATCAACCACCTGTCCATATTACCTCCACTGTCCGTATTACCCGCGGTTCCCCTGCCATTATTTCCCGTTTTATAACCACTGCAATCTACCTTTGGTAACAAACAATGGCGTCGAGTGGAGCTTTCGCACATGGGGCGGAAGAATCAATTTGCACCCCCACCACTCCGCCAGAAAAGGAATAAATAATTTTTATTCAATTTCGAGAAAAAATCACCATAGTGTATCTGTCTTCTTCTTTTTCTTCAAGATTTAATTTATTCCACTCAAAAATGAATTTACTTTTCCGTACACACCTAATATCGCTTCTCTGTTAACTCACAAACCGAAATATAACCATTAGTGAATTGAATTTGGATATTAAACCACTCAAAATGCTTAATATCGAAGCAGCTAAAATTACATCCACACGCGGAATCATGAATAATTTTCGGTTTTTGTTTCCCTTTTCCACTTTTCATTAGTAATCATTGGGTGGCTTTCATTAGTAATCATTGGGTGACAGGGTGGCTTAAATATTATGGAATAACATGTAGAGGTTGTTCTCATGAACAGAAATCTGAAATTCAAAATGTAACTATACAAATCAACCATCTGTCCATATTTCCCCCACTGTCCGTATTACCCGCGGTTCCCCTACCATTATTTCCCGTTTTATAACCACTGCAATCAACCTTTGGTAACAAACAATGGCGTCGAGTGGAGCTTTCGCACTTGGGGCGGAAGAATCGATTTGCACCCCCACCACTCTGCCACACTTAGAAAAATCCTCGGTCGAAAACTACCAAATACATTTGGTAATGCAAAATTAGTAGAATGTACAAATTTTTTGTACATATTGTCAACAAACCCGCATCCTTACCAGAGATTAGTATATTTTACTCGATAACATTAGTAAGCTTGGATATAGTCATATCTGAAAACTGGTGAGAAAAGCGCGTATTAACCATTTTCATTGTTCCCATAAGGCAATACGGAGGTATAATAAGGATATAATTCTGATACGTGTATTTTCGGCGAGAAAATGTAGCCGATATTGGGCTTCCGAATCATGGCTCTGCTTGACATATGTGTTTATTAGTACGGTCGAAAATGACTATAGATTGGTAGTATTTACCAAAAAAAATCGTTATATTTACTAATTATTTCTCTCAGTGCAGAAAAGGAATAAATAATTTTCATTCAATTTCGAGAAAAAATCACCATAATGTATCTGTCTTCTTCTTTTTCTTCAAGATGTACGACTTCCCCTTCTTATAGCTCTACGTCGTGAAAGTGTTAAAATCTTTTTGACGTAGGACTACGTCTTTGATTTCTATATAAGGGGGGTCACTCTACGAAAAATGTAACGTTTATTAAGAGTTTTCAAAAGCATATTACGCAGAATCGTTCTTACGATATATGTTATAATATATACCATTAGACGGCAAATTTATCCAGCATTTTTTTCGCTTGAGACATCAGTGAAAATAATAAAACAAATGAGGAATTTAACAAATAAGAAGGTATGTTTTTCGAGCGGATGCGAAGGTAAATCATGTATTATGCATTCTTTCTTCCAACCTCGTTCCCATGAATGGTAAATGTAACACAAAATTGCGGCAATAATTCGTTCTATCTAACAAATTAGCAAGATGTTTAAGTAATCAGATGCAAGATTTCATGCATCGGGAGCAGTATATACAGTACAGTATTGGTTCTTTAATTAGGAGGATGCAGCGATTATCATGCATAGAGTTATTGAGATCGGCATTACATCTAGTGATCCCCGATTTTTGAAATTAATCGTTCATCAACTAATCGAATACTTTTCAACAGTTTGTTATCCGATACGATTAATCACCCCAAATAATCGATTAATCGATTAATCGTCACACTGAGAGAAATAATTAGTTAGAATAATATTTCTCATTTCCCAGAAAGCCATCTGGAATCAAAAAAGTGTTCATTCCGCCTGAAAATCAATCATTTTTTGACGCTCCCCTAAATTAGTGAACGCCGTCCCCTAAATTAGTGAACGCCGTCAACGCGAATTGGATAAAACTGCAGCGGCCGTACTTTTTTTCTCTGGGTTTGGATCGATTAATTGACGTAAATTATTCGTTCGCTTCGATTATTGGTTGTGCAGTATTCGTTCGATTAATAATCGAGTAGAAAGTATTCGATTAATCGATTAATCGAACGATTATCGGGGATCACTAATCACATCGCATCACAAAAATGAAACGAAATGAAATATTAACCCTTTGCGGTCGTTTGTCTGCTCTCAGCCACCACAGTGAGGAATCACATTAAATATTTTTTTCAACGATGTAATAGCTTACACTTTTTTCTAAGCGAATTTTAATGTCTACTGAACTTTTTCACGTATACGGAGTTTTCATGAATAAGAGGTAATGGTACTCGAGAAAAACAAAATATTATTAGCATGAAAAGATAAGAGGATCTCTCTCAAGGGAAATTAATTCCGACCGCAAAGGGTTAATATTTTTCATGACTCATATTCATAATTCTCAATGACTCAATTCCTTCTATGATAGATTGAGCAATAGAACCAATACGACTTGATTGTGATTGTCTGTAAACGAAAACTGTTTCACCTAAAAAGCTACTGCTCCCGATGCCTAATAATAAGTATAAGACAATGGAAAGAAATCACAATACCATAGCTATCCATAAAAAATAAAGCAACTTCATGATTTCATGTGTATTTTACCTTAAAATATCACGAAATCGTGAGTATTTTCAACTTGTTTTTTTTTTGTTTCTTCCCCATAAATATCACATTCAATGTAATTAACGACGATATAACTTTTTTTTGTTTACCGATTCACATATACTTCATCCACCATTCCACCCTGCCATGTGTCCTACTGATATTCATCAATCATTTTCAGTTAGACAGTTGAACTTCCTGCCAGAAGCTTATTGTCTTTCTTTGTTCGTTACAAACCGTTTGAAGGTCATGAGTACATACAACAAACGGCCCTTTTCAGGGCTACTATTTAGAGTTTCAAAAGAGTTAATCTAACAGATTTCTCGACAGTGAAAAGAATTACATTTAAAATAATCAAGTGTTCTGAACATTCACAGTCCTACGTCAAACTTCCGTCCGTGCCCCTAGGCTCTGACCCTTCTACTTTTTTATTTCACCGATCAACCAACCCACGGGTTCATTAGTTTCCCATCTGATTATTCCCTTATTTGCTGCCAACTAATAAAATAACAATTTCCATCTGTTTCTTATCCGCAGATATTAAACTGCCACTCTCCTCCGGCTGACGCCAGAGCAAAATCGGCGACGAGAAAATCCACCCAAAGCCACCGACCGGGATCAATCAAGCGATCGAGCGACCGAGTGAGCGCGATAAGAAATAACTTTTCTCCGGCGAATAATAATGCTGAGAAAAAATCGAAAGATATGACGCGGAAGGAGGAAAAACTGACGGAGATTCGTCCCGGTTAGTAATAATAAATTTTTCGATTTCAATTCCCAGCAGAATACAAATGAGCGAGTTCTAGACCCGTGGCAGATATGACGCGGGACGGCAAATATCCGACGAAAGTCCTTCCACCTGTCAGCAGCGTATGGGAAGGAGTAGCTTTAATAAAGATTATGGTCCGCGGGATAACGGTGGATTACAGCTGGGGATGGAAATATTGAAAACGATGTTGGGATTGGCGAAAATCGAGATGATAAGCTGGCGCGATGTTGAGATTTCGCGTGGTGGAATCCCTTTTAATTTCAGTATTGATTGCTCTCTGAAAACACACTAAATATCAATCAAATTATAATCGCCGAAGATTTCTATTAAAAACATCATATACCGAAATATTGCTAATTTTCAGGACAAGAGAACCAAGAATCGGTGCAGCAAACCATTACCGACATGCAACATTCTCCTGCACGCGACGGAAACGATGCAAATCATCACTATCGGCGTCTTGCTTCTGCATTTGGAGATGAATTTCCAGCTTCCCAATGAGCACTGCCTGGGTGATTCCCACAGTAACCACGATTTCGATTTTATCCGAATGGGCGGATGCGAGAAGATTTGTACGTAAAGGATAACGATGAGCCACGACTGGAGCCTCCGTCCGGTGCTGACCCAGATCAAAACAAGGCTAGCCAGCAAGCGAATAAGTTACCGTGCCGCGATAGCAATCCGATGCTGAAAAGGTATATTTCTGGGTATGGTTAATTCAGCTGAAGAATTAAGCGTTACCATAACAGAAACGGCGCTTGCAAAACTGAAGAACAGTTAATTAAAATACAGTACTCGTCGATTGTGGTGATTACAGGAAAAACTTCACCATCAATCGATTCGAAAAGTACGGTTATCATCGAACCAATAAGGTGTGATTTATTTTATTCATTCATCAGAGCAATCAATTAATTATAGTCACTTCAGATGAATATTCACAGTCCTGTCTCGCCATATAATTAATTCATCTGAATCAACACTAACCGGAGATGATGGTTGGCGGCGGCATTTAAAATTCGTCAGTCTTAAACAATTCGCGAATCAATCAAAAAGCCACATAATTGGAACGGCGATACTTCCACCAAATCAGTGGATGCAGATTGTGACCCAATCTGCATTATTCGGACGGATGTCATTTGACTATCGATCATAAATAGACTGTCTATAATAGATAGTGATGAAAACGAAACGCCAGCAGCTGTACAGACGCTAGAAAATGCACAATTATTCTAGCATTGTACGATGCCGAAAACAGTGGCATTCGAGAATTTTGCAGCACCACGTAGTGGTTGTTGTTGTTTTGAATTATAGAGACTTTGAGCTGTATGACAGTCATTCATCTTTTTATTCCCCTTTACACACCGGAGTAACCACTCAGAGTTACACAATACTTGTAGGTACTCATTTCAGGTGGGCGCAGGCGCCTCTTTTAGATTACCCTGGTACGTGATACCAGGGTGTAAGCGTTCAAGTTTGATTGCAGTATCAAATGTACTGAATCAGGTTAGCCTCTTTAAGGAAATCCAGAATCCCCGGTGTGACCCGGAATCCAACATAGGGTCGCAATACTTCCTCTCAGCTGCTCTTCAATTTCTTGAATGATGGGGTGTTTGGTATTACCACCCTCTACAGCTTTGAGGACGCTCGCCGAATCCGAACAAATAACGACGCTATTAGCATCGGTGACGCTCTCTAATGCCAACTTAATGGCGAGAGCTTCACACGAGAAGATGCTAAACTCGTTGGGGGCTCTCCTGCTAGTCTTAGCATTACCGTCGAGTATCCCAATGGCTGAGGCGTCATCGGTGACGGACCCGTCAGTATAGACAATGCGTTTGTTAGCAAAGTCAGTACTTAGGGCCTCGTTCACCACTGCTTGCACCTTCTGGGGGTTATCCCCAGCCCTAACGAACCGTTTTATCCTCCAGCTGATGGTGGGAGGAACGGTATCCCAGGCTCTAGGAGAGCATCGACTTAACCGCATGGGGCGAGGCAGTATCTCCCCCGTTAGGGTTTGATATTTTTGCCTAGCCCTTACCCCGTATACGGTATCAAGCGATAGGTTGGCTGGGCACTCCTCACACCTGACTAGCGCATGGACCATTCTTTGCACACATACCATCTCGAAAGGTGGTTCACCTATTTGAGCTAGTAGACTCTTAATAGGACTACTGTAAAACGCACCCGTGATTATGCGAATTCCGCTGTTATAGGCTGATTCCAGCATTTTAAAATATTTATCCGCTTTACTAGCGAGGATGATACCATACACCAGTCGTGGGATAATCCAGCTTTTGAAAATATTCAAAAGGGAGTCCCGTGGGCTGCCTTTCAGCCTACCTTTAATCGCTTTTAGAACTTTCAGGTGATCCGCGATCTTTTTCTTGACCAGTTTTGCATTGAGCTTGAAATTTGTTACCGACCAATGACGCAACATGGAGGGCAGTTCAATTTTTGTTTAATTAAATGTAGAAATTGTTGAAAAATAGTAAAGCAAGTAAAGTAAGTAAAGTAAGTAAAGTAAGTAAAGTAAGTAAAGTAAGTAAAGTAAGTAAAGTAAGTAAAGTAAGTAAAGTAAGTAAAGTAAGTAAAGTAAGTAAAGTAAGTAAAGTAAGTAAAGTAAGTAAAGTAAGTAAAGTAAGTAAAGTAAGTAAAGTAAGTAAAGTAAGTAAAGTATGTAAAGTAAGTAAAGTGAGTAAAGTAAGTAAAGTAAGTAAAGTAAGTAAAGTAAGTAAAGTAGGTAAAGTAAGTAAAGTAAGTAAAGTAGGTAAAGTAAGTAAAGTAAGTAAAGTAAGTAAGTAAGTAAATAGTAAAGTAAATTATTTGTTTTGTTTCTTGTTGGCTGGTTCCTGAATAATATAGTCGTTAAATGAATTTTTTTTATATGAATTCTATATTGTACTAACTAACATTAACTTTAAGTGTATAAATGTACTAACCTGAATATTGTAATTTGTAATGATCGTCAGCCCCCTTGAACAAAATCGGCGAGCAAAAGATAATTAATTGATGGTGTTTCGAAAGTGGGAGAGATAATGAGAGAGGAAGTAGTGCGATAGAGGAATATTTGGGAGAGGAAGGATTGAGAGAGGAGAGTAGACGGAGAAAGGAAGAAGGATCATGGTTTCGTGGAACGAAATGGAAAAGGCCTCGGGCACTTTAGATGAAGTCTGGAAACGACGAACAACTATACGAAGATAGTGAAGTAAACGCTGTTAGAAAGTTTATATTTCAAGTGAGTGTTATACTCCTGGGCGTATGGCAAAGGAAACAGGGACGTTCCGGTTCACGCCACGCTGTTTCCAAGCGTGCCCCCGGATTAGGAAACCTACAGCCGCCCGAGCACGAATTGAGTACTGCAGCGATAACGAGGTCTGCCATACAATCGAAATCTAGCGGAATCGGAGTTCGATTCACGAAAAGGTACGTGCAACGTCCCTCCTATCTCTATTCCACAACGTCCACGTGGTCATATTGAAGGGCCCCAACAAACTGCTGTTCGTCCAAGAGCTTCTCTCTTGCGTCGGTTAGTCTTCTGTTAACCATCTTTTCCATCACTTTCCCCACGCAGCTGAGTAGCGTTATGGGTCTATAGCCACTGACACCAGATATTTTCTCTTTGGACTTGGGTAAAGGAATTACGATTCCAGTCTTCCACACACTAGGGATGGTGCCACGCATCCATATTTCGTTATTCATATTTCCACGCATCCACATTTCGACGAAATGCAGCAAGCATTTCGCCGCGATTGGGAGGTGCTTTAGCATGAGGTAGCCTATATCGTCCACACCGCATGCCTGCCCTTTCACTCTGCCCAATCAAGTTCGGATAGGTTATATACCTCGTTATACTTGTCCGAGTCGTGTGTTGGGAGGATGGGAGGTCGAAAGGAAGCCTTTCACATTCCTCCTTTAGCTCTTTGAATTGCGTAGAATAAACGCTCGAAGCCGACATTTCCGCAAAGTAATCGGCAAGAATTTCACTAGTGCAAGCAAGATCGTCGGTAGTAATACTACCGTTTACCAGCCTGATGGACTCTTGGAAAGTCCTCCCACTAAGTGAGTTGAATCTTTGCCATATTTTTATAGCTGGAAGTTCAAAATTTATGTCACTAACTAGCTGACCTGGCAAACTTCGTCCCGCTCAAAATTGGTTTTTGTTATCAATACCTTCACACATTCACGTTTTCTTACTAAGCGCAAGTTCATGAGTTACATGAGTTACATGCAATAAATGTTTGATACAGAAAATAAGATAGAATAAAGACAGACCCTCTCTTCACCTCTTAGAGAGGGAGGTGGAGTGTTTAACCACCATAGAAACATTTATTGCACCCTAAAACCCTCAGATGTCTAATTTGGTTGCATTTGCTTGGTTAATTCTCGTGTAATGCAGGAATTTGTGTTTCATTTGTATGGCAGCTCCCCCTTAGGGAAGGGGGTGGAGAGTCTAACCATCATAGAAACATTTATTACACCCTAAAACCTCCATATGCCTAAATTGGTTTGATTTGCTTGATTATGCTTGATATTCTCGAGTAATGCAGAAACTTGTGTTTCATTTGTTAGGCAGCACCCCTTAGAGAGGAGGGTGGTGGAGAATCTAACCACCATAGAAACATTTCTTGCACTCTAAAACGTTCACATGCCAAATTTGGTTTCATTGCTTGGTTAATTCTCGTGTAATGTAGGAATTTGTGTTTCATTTGTATGGTAGCCCCCCCTAAGAGAGGGGGAGGAGTATCTAACCATCATAAAAATATTTATTGCACCCTAAAACCTCCATATGCCAAATTTCGTTTCATTTGCTTGATTATTTCCCGAGTAATGTAGAAATTTGTGTTTCATTTGTATGGCAGCCCCCTCTTAGAGAGGAGGAGGGGTCTCAAACTATCACGAAACCCTTCCCCGGCCTCAAAAACCGCTACATACCAATTTTCATGTCGATCGGTTCAGCAGTTTCCGAGTCCATAAGAATCAGACAGACAGACAGACAGAAATCCATTAGATAGATGAACTTTACCCAGCTATCCTTACTAGATTTCCATACACACTTTCTAGCAACACGCTGAGCTGTAAGGAAGGAAGTTAAAGCTTTTTGGGATCGTCGTCACTCGACCTCCTAAGTACTCTCAGAGTTTTCCGTCTAAGACCTATTGGCTCTTTAACTTCTCTGTTCCACCAAGGAACCCTCTTTCTGCCGGGCAGCCCGCTCGTGCGAGGAATGTGCTTTGCAGCAGCAATCAACATAAGCTCAGTCAATTGGTCAAGATCGAGATGCACGGAATCACGCACTGAGCGATCTATATCGTCCCGATACCCCACCCCCACTCCATCGAACTCCCACCTTTTACGGTATCTGATCGATGGTTTGTTCCTATCAAGGATGATAATGATAGGAAAATGGTCACTGCTGAAAGTGTCATCAGAAGTAGACCATTGAAGCTTACTGGTTAATGTGGGGGAGACCATAGTCAAGTCAATCGCAGTGGTTTGCCCGGACATATGGTCTATTCTGGTGTGAGCCCCATCATTTAAGTAGGTAAGGCCAAGATTATTGGCCAGCTCGATCACCGCCAAACCTCTACGATTTGATTTGCTTGATCCCCAGAGAGGATCGTGCGCGTTCAAATCCGAGAAGAGCGTTAAAATTTAAAAGAATTTGCTCGATCTCTTGCACCACCGCCCTGTGATTGTGAAATCTAGGGGGTAT
Organism: Toxorhynchites rutilus septentrionalis; assembly: GCF_029784135.1. Taxonomy (NCBI): domain Eukaryota; kingdom Metazoa; phylum Arthropoda; class Insecta; order Diptera; family Culicidae; genus Toxorhynchites; species Toxorhynchites rutilus. The sequence goes on along the minus strand of NC_073744.1, from coordinate 29,923,717 downwards.
GTACAAGTTAAAGGCGATGACATGTACGGGGTACATGATTCGAACACCTAAGATCGGCAGGCTTGATGTTATTGAGCATTCTTTAAAAGTGATATCCTTGCGGATACCAATGGCAATACCATCTCTACCTCTTTATATATCCAACTATATTCTACGATGCTCTTCCAAGGGAAGATAGCATTCGGAACAAGTGTCTCTTGAAGTAGGATTATTGCCGGGGAGACCTTCCGGCTAAGAAGCTGTAAATCTCACACATTTTGTCGCAACCCTCTTATGTTCCATTGAATAATTAAATTCTCCGGAATATTGAAAATGATGAGGAGTCCCGAGCGGGCAGTCTTCGGGTGTAGACGTATTTTAGTTCGCTCCGCGTTTGTTTTTTTCGTCGTGCAAAATCATGTCAACGCGTGTTTCGGTTTTATCCGCCGTGCGGGAAAATTACAATATGTCGGTTGAGTTTCTGTGTTAGTTACGTTAAAAATCGATGTTCAATTGTAGTCGGATGATTTTTTTTTAGAAAATTCAAGATATGATGGTGTTAATTTTATGTTACTTGAATTCATCGAATAGGCTCAGAATTGTTGCGTTTTTTTTCCTCATGTTTAGTTCAGGTTGTGTGTGTGTGCATATATCGCAGTGAATGTATCACCGAGGCAGAATTTGCAGGCGTTATACGATGGTCACATCGAGAGCTAAGTTCTTCATTTCTTTTCAGTCCTCTTTAACATTTTTATATAACAGCCGGGCTTGTCCCGTTCCTGTGACGTTATTCTCTTAGATGCGTGTGTATGTGTGAAGAAACTGTTCATTTTGGAGAGAGCTGTGAGATACTTCGAGTGTTATTTGGAAATAACGAGAGCGGAGCGGTAGTACTGCCGTACAGGGAATTGCTTGCAAGGCTGAGCCGATCGGGCGGCGGCGTCGTCAGTTAAGTTTATTAATTTTCCCCTCATTCTCACATACCGTCGAGCCGCACTAGCACCCGAAGCCGCGCACTGAGCATCCTCTCTAGAGGGGGTAACCCTTGCGGATAACGGTACAGCAGCAGCACCGGAGCTTGGCTTAGGCGCTACGCTGGGCCTACCCTCCCCAGAGAAGCATGAGGTACTGGGTTTGGACTTACCCGTGCTGGATAAGGAACCAGACCCAGACTTAGAGACTGCGCTGGGACCCCCAACCTTAGCGGCGGGTGCCGCAGTCGATGTGGGTTTCCCAGCTGCCGATCTCGTGGTAGCCCCCTTCTTTGCAGAAGATATCTTGGGAGAAGTGTGTTTTCGAGAAATTGAGGTAAGACCTGCACCAGGCCTCTTGCTCAAACTAGTAGTTCTCTCTTTAGGAGTGCTACTACCCTCAGAAAATTTGCTGGTTAGCTCGTTTACGACCTTCTCCAGCTCTGAGATTCTCTTTTTTAGTTACCCGATAAAAGCCTTATCAAACACGTTGGTGCGCTATTGGTGCTAACTCTCTTAGGTGTAGCACTTGGAGCGGGGTCGATAATCCTCGAGGACTTTAAGACTGCATTTCTAAGGTGGTTCGACACTCCTGCCCTTTCTCTAAGGAGGACTATGTTCATTTTATTATATTGTCTGTATCAAACATGTATTTCATGCAACGGAGTAACATGTTATTTACAAGTGTTTGAAAAATCTTGAACGAGAATTATGTCTGAAAGTAATTTGGTGTTATAATGATGAGTAATCAATAATCAATCAATTAATAGTTCTGCGATTGGACCCATGACCGTTCGCTTAGTAAGAAAACGTGAATGTTTGAAGGTATAGATAACAAAAATATCCATTTTGGGCGGAATAAAATTTGGCGGGTCAGCTAGTTGTTCAATAAATAATAATCGCATCGAAAATCTAAAGACAGCGTAGAAAACTTTTTTTTAAAACGATGCAAAACATTTGAATACATTTTTTTCGACAATGTAGCAACCTATCCTTGCACAAAATTGAATGGAGTTACGACAGGCATTAAGGAGCAGGTGCAATCATTGGCAAAATCTACGGAAAACTCAATGATTCCTAGGTATTCCTTAGTATTCCTAAGAACAGATATTTTGTTATCAGAACTGAAAAATAAATTTTGGAACAATATTTACAAAAAAATACTATGTTTAAGTGTACCCATATTGAATGATACGGTCCTAATTTTGATATAATCTTTTTTTTTGCTTTTGGTTGAATGACGAAACCGTTTTGAAAAGACGTCTTCTTAGCCACAAAAGTTGTAATTATCTAACCATCTCTGTTATCGTGTTGAACTTCCATTTTTAGACAATTCGCATCGAGAGCCTTTTCGCTTTCATTGAAACTGTCTGTCATTCTTCTCACTGTCACTGTTTCCAAACGGTAATGAATACGAAAGCGGTTCGACCAATAAACGGATCCGTTCCCTTACAAACGTAACTAATTTGATTTGAATAAAAATCCCCGACGACTAAGTAAAAACAGTAAACATTGACAGCCAACGGAAATCCCTCCCGGCTGCACTCAAATCTAACACAAAACGAGTATCTGGTTTTGGCATAGTGATTGTTTTTTTTCCATTTCTGTGAGAATATCTATCCAATCACACAATCATCATTTTCAAGGTCCAGGCAGCCCATCCTTTGCCCGACTCCATCACTCTGACAGTTTTTCTTTGCGCCAGTTTTGCACTTACCACTCGCGCTCGGTATCCTTCCAGGCTGACCAGCTCATCGAATATTCACGCCAATCAAATCAGTTCAATTAAATTCCAAGCTTCACCGGTTGTCATCGCCCCCACGGCTCCAAACGGATCCGGTGTTGACGAGCAGCAAGAGCAAGGCCAATTGTCGAGTAATGCTAACTCAAGCGAAAGCAACAACATCAACAACTGGTCTCGAGCCGAAAGGATGGCCAATCATGAATTAATCAATTTCGCCAATAGATTTAATCACGACGAGTTGATGCTAATTGATCCAAACGGTTCTAATTTATTATCCCGCTCGTTACCGGAGTGAGGGAATGGAGATTTAGGATGGCCGATCGTCGTTGTTCTAGCTGATGGTTTGGAAAAAATGGACCACTCGATGCAGGCAATTCGGGAAGGCGCTCTGACAAATGATGTTGCTGTGAAACGCAGAAACAGGGCTTCTCCGAAAGTCGATCGTCTCATAAATCATTTAGCAGCAGTCGTCAGAATCCCCATTTAATTTGCCCGGATTAGGAGCCCCGGACAGGGAATGCTTGAGATAGTATCCATACAGAGACACTTTGGGGATAGGCGGACGAAGTCTCCTGTGGGCAAGGATTGTGTTTGAAAATGCACATTGCTAGCGCTGCTGGTTAGTATGAAAAACAATTTTTCTTCACAATAAATCATTTTAAAACAACACTTCCTCTTTCCAATCGAATCGGACACAGAGAAATTATACAATTATAAAAACGGAAAACCTCCCCGTTTGTTCCAATATGCCATTGTCACCAATCAATTTATCGGGAAATTATTTCTCCGTAAATAATAACATTTTTCACACCATTACAGCGTACAAAAATATGAAATCCAATTAGCGTATTCCTGGAATCGAATCGGTGCAACCGGGGACAACGGTGACGGACCAGCTGGTACTGTCATTGAGCATGGGATGAAAATTATAAACACCATTACCAACATCCGGGGGCCACTGGTGGAAGAACAACACCACCACCAACGCCACAAAAGAACGCGGTTTTCCTCCAATCGGAACGATTACATCGGCTCGATTGGCACTCGGTCGTCGTCCTCGTCCATCCAGGACAACATTGATATAGCCTCGGTGAATTTGGGTTATCGAAACAAATTGGTGCAGGTCAATATCGAGGCAGACTGTGGCGGGGGCAATTCTGGCTAAAGCCACAATAGCTTCACACGACACGGTTCCACTTAATTTTGTTTGTTTTGTTGATACTTCAAGAAAAGATCAGAATGGTACAGTGGCAAACAATAGTTTAATTGTAATTTTTTTTCAAATTTAATCATTTTTTGTTGACGTTTTGGAAGATTTTTCCGAAATTCCACCGAGTCAATTTGGAACGTTCTAGGTAACCGAAACATCCACCGTACAATCATCAAGTGCCTGAGTTCCGACTCTTACAAAATGGAATTACAAAAGTACTATGGAAAGAATGCTTAAGTAGAACGGCTCCTGGAGTAAGAGAATAAGAGCAACGATAAATTGATTTGAAGTTCCTTATCCTTATGACAGAGACTTTTAAATAACATTGTAGGATATGTAGAAATTTATGCCATCAACAACAAATCATTAGTTTATCAAAAACAACGAGATTTAGTTAAAAGGGTTAACTATGTTTTTAAAATGTTCAGGCTAAAATATGGTAGGCTTCTTTCAACGGGGACTTTTCTCTCAGAATGGATTTATTTCGTGTTATTTTATAAGGTGGTCGGTAATCTTCCTTTTTCTAATTGGCTATGTTAACTGAATAAGAAATACTAATAGGAGTACAGGTAAGTTTAGTTTTTTTTCAAAAATTAATGCTTTATTCTGCAAAAATGGTTACAAATTTAATATTCAAAGTATTGCCCATCGCTAGTCACAACTTTTTCCCATCTTTCTGGCAATACACGGATCTCTTTGCGAAAAAAAATCGGCCGGTTTATCGTCTAACCACGAATCGATTCAATTTTTGTCTAAATCAAAATTGGAGAAGTGCTGGTCAACGAGGCCATGTTGCATCGATCGAAAAAGGTAGTAATCGGACGGAGCAATATCTGGAGAGTTTTTCCTTCAGTGCACGGCTCAAACGCATCAAATGTCGTCGGTAGAGGTAATGGTTCATTCGGTTTTAGCAGCTCATAGTACACCACACCCAGCTGGTCCCACCAAATAGACAGCATAACCTTCTGAATATTCCGCGCGGCCGTCGATGTTGATGCATGGCCGGGGTGTCCATACGTTGCCCGACGTTTAGGAACGTTGTAATGAACCCACTTTTGACGTAGGACTACGTCTAACCGGAAGATATAGGGGATGAAATTGAAATCTAGGCACTGAACAAGTAGGAAAAAATGCAAGATTTGGAACGCTTATAACTCGAGCATTTCTCAACAGATCGCAAAGGTTTTTGCATCAATTGATAGGAAATATATCTACGCATCTATCAAAACGTATAACATTTCATTTTTCTTGAGATAAATAATTGAATAATTGTGAAATATCAAGCATTGTCAAAATGCACTATGTGCCCATTTTTGATTGGTCCATTTTGTGCTCCTCAAATCGTACCGACCAAAACAGAGCAGCAGCGAAATAGAATGAAGCACGATTGGAAAGGAAAAAGAAAAAAATTAACGAAACATTGGTCGCAGTCAGCTTAAAAATCCCCGCTCCGCTGCTGTAACGATCATTCTCTTTCAAACTGTTCACCACATCGGTTCGCATCACAACAAATCAACAAACCAACCCAAGCAGCCATGTCTGGACATGGTAAAGGAGGAAAAGTGAAGGGAAAGGCAAAATCCCGCTCGAACCGTGTTGATCTGGAGTTCCCCGCAAGGGTAGCTAGGCCGAGCGCGTTAGTACCAGTGCACCAGTCCACCTAGCCGGCGTTATATAGTTTCGGCCGCCGAAGTGATCGAGTTAGCTGGCAAAGCTGCTCGCGACGATAAGAAAACCCGCATTCGGAACAGAACACATTCGGTTCGGTGGACATCAAGACAACAGGCAGTTGCAGCGAGTGGCGAGTGGCAAACGCAATCGCAAAACGGCATCAGGTAGCAGAAGAAAAAAGTTTGTTCTTTATACAAACTGCTTTGGTGGCAATCCAGAACAAGGCAGCATCGAGGGCGTTCGAAATGGTTTTTTTCAAAACCACGAGTACTAAGTTTTCTAAATTGGAACCATTCCATAAAACAAGGCGCTTTTCAGGGCCATTAAACCTTCCAAAAAAGAGTTTAGGAAATACAGTTCAATGCTTTCTAAAACATTATTCAAAATAATAATAAAACACAAATTGATTTGTTCATAATTTGTTTGCCAGGATATGATGAGTATATGAATTTGGCAGTTGTTCTGAGCTTATTGATTTTCACCAATTCTTAAATTGCTTCTAGATTGAAAGTACAGTAATTTACACTTATCTCGACATTTAGCTAATTGGACGGACTTGCAATGCGACATATTTAGTTGGAGATTTTTGTAAACATAGAGTTCGGGGTCCAAATTATGACCCCACATTGAAAGTCGACACTGTACCACTGTCATCGCAAATGTTCAATTACAGGTTAAAATTACCTCCAATCCGATACTGAGTGGTGGTAATGCGCCGTGCCATTGAATGTAATTTACTGTAAAATATGTCACAAGCTGGATGGGAAGAAATTTTCCAACTGTGAAAGCTGTGGCGAGTGGCAAATGCAATCGCTAAACAGAAAAGTATAGCCGAACAAGATGGGGATATCGAGTGATAACAAAACAAAAAAACTCTTTAGATTGAAGATAATTTTGTGATCCTGAAAAGGACCCTTTTTAGCCTGCATGTGAATCCAACGAGCGAACAAATCGTAATGAATGTATTTTTTTGTCATCACTCCCTTTTAACGCTCATTCGTTCGTCTCGTTGGACTCGCCCCTCTGGCTGGGTCTGCCGATTTGTCTCTATCCTGTGAGTGTGTACCGCTAGAGTATAAAACACGCGGACCCCAGAAAAATATCTTATTTTCTTTCAAACCGTAAACCCGTGTGGTTGTACGGCATCGGCATCGTGGACGTAACAGAGGAGGACAAATTAAGGGAAAGGCAAAGTCTCACTCGAACCGTGCAGGTCTCCAGTTCCCTGTTGGTCGCATTCACTGATTGCTCCGCAAGGGTAACTAGGCCGAACGGATTGGTGCCGGAGCACCAGTATACCTAACAGCGATTATAGATTTTCGGCCGTCGGAGTGCTCGAGTTGGCTTGCAAAGCTGCTCACGACAATCAGAAAACCCGCATCAAGAACAGAGCAGCTTCGGTTCGGCGCTCATCAAGGCAACAATTAGTTTCAGTGAGTGGCAAAGTGTTTCTCCGGCACGTCGCATTAAATGTAATTTTCTGAACAACATGTCACAAGCTGGATAGGAAGAAATTTTCCAACTGTGAAAGCTGTGGCGAGTGGCAAACGCAATAGCTAAACAGGAAGGTTTAACCGAACAAGATGGGAATATCGAGTAATAACAAAAACACAACACCAAAGGTTCTTTTCAGAACCATCAACATATTCATAAAGAGTAAACAGTAAACTAATCCATTTTTCAGGTAGATAGGTAGGTATTCACGTAGGAGAAGAAAATAAAACAATATATTTAAAATATATATTTAACAGAAGCTGTCCCCTTTGTATAGTCCTACGTCACTCCGGTTATGTCCCCGACATTACCCACCCGTCTTTTTATCGCCAGTAACGATTCGATGCAAAAAAACATTTCTTTTATGCCGTTGGAGCTGTTATTCACACGTGAAAAACGGCGTTCGACGTCTCGTGGCTTAAATTCATACGGCCCCCAATGTCCTATCTTTCGGATCATTCTCATTGCTTTAAAACGATCAAATATTGCAAAGCTACTCCAAGTGTATCTGCAAGTTCTTGTTGCGTTTATGACGGATCTTGATCGTGTAAAACCTCCAATTCTTCATCTTCAAACTTTTTTGGCGGTCCGAAACCTTCTTCGTCTTCCAAGTCAAAATTATCACTTTTAAACTGTGCAAACAACGTCTGACACGTTCGCTCAATTGGAGCATGGTCACCATAAACTTCCAACAAAATGCGAACCCTTTCCACACCTTTTTTCTTCATATTGAAGCAATGAAGTAACACTCCCCGCAAAAACACTCTCGTTGGTACGAAATTCGACACATTCGAAGTGGCATAAATTCATGTTGTTTACGCTTCAACTTTTTGACATATACTGAAAAAGACGCGCTATGACAGTAGATTTCCAACGAATGTCTGAAATTTCCAAAAACTTCCACTTTTCTCGTACAATATCTGAACATTCTCCAGCCATCAGGACATATAATCCAGGGTGATTTTCTCATTGTAATCGCCAATCATATTCCTTTTCCGACAAAACTCGTCCACTACTAGAGGATAAACAAAACAAAATACAACTGATGTTTCTCTTAGAAACGACATTGGAAATGAACACAGGGTCATTCGGGTTTCCACTCCATTTTTTTACACGGAGTTCATTTTCACACTTCATGATCGGTGGAAACGGTGGATCGGTGTTATGATGGCTGCAATTCCATAGAAAATCATTATTTTAGCGTTTTAGCGTATCAAAATATCACGAAATCGTAAGGTTTTTTCAACATTTATTTGTTTCTTCCCCATAAAATTCAATGTAATCAATGACGACATATTTTATTTGTTTACCGATCCACATATACTCCGTCTACCATTCCACTCTATCATGTGTCAAACTGAGATTCATTAATCTCTTTCAGTTATACAGTTGAACCTCTTCCTTCTTCTTCTTGGATTGTACTAACGGTCCCAGTGGAGCTTTTGCCTTCTCAACGTAGGTATTACTTGCGTCATCTTTATCAGTAGTACTTAATTGAGATTTCTATGCCGGATAATACGCCTCAAATCTATTCTGGAGTGGCAATTCTGGCTCTAGAATACGCGTGGCCACAGTACAAGTCGGAAGAAATTTCTTTGGTGAAAAATCTCCCGACCAGAACGGGAATCGAACCCGAACCCCCGGCATGATGATGTGGGACGCTAACCACACGGCCACGGGAGCACACAGTTGAACCTCCTACCAGAAGCTGCCCCTAGGCTTAGACCCTTCTACGTTTATCCTATCTGTTTATTTTATTAGATCAATCAGCAATTCAGCTGTAACAGAGCCGAATTTATTCGTGTACATTTTAATCTTGCGATAATTTTGTTGTATATTACACAGTAACCATTTCTGGCGTAAGAGTATTCCTATCTTATCCATACACATGTCGCCTTTTTCGGTGTAAGAATATTCCTATTGTTCGAACGTTCACAGTTAGACCATACACAGCCGGACTGTTGATGTAAGGCTCCCATTGTTGTGTTACTAATAGTACCAATTACTGATGCAGCAGATCGTAATGCGAGCGGTAAGGGACTGGGATTACGGTCACAAGATGAATGTTGTGTCAACGTAGTAGCTGGAATAACACACAAAGATGGTCAATTGAGGACCCTGAGTTATAAGCTCATGACCGTTCGCTAGTATAGTCACGCAACCAATTAGGCTACGAAGACCCCTTACTATATTTATAGTAATATAAGTGATTATACAAGGGTTTTAGGATACCAAATCTGGTTTAGTCCACCTAAAGGTGTAGTCGTATTTCGTATATTTTTCATACTTCGATCTAAAGTTTGAGCATGATCATCCAGAGACCGTCCGGGTTATCCTAATGTGGCTATACACCCTTGAAATGGTCATCAATGAGCACTGAAACAAAATGGGGTTTCAAATGAAACTTTTTGCGTCCAATTTGGTTCAGCCGATAAAACTGAGCTGCAACATTGGTTAAGAAAAAAAGTTGTCTTTCATTGATCTTTTTTGTAAAATTGATTTTTCTCACTTGTTTTAGTAGTAATTGTAACTATTTGAGTATTATTTCAGCTCGTAAATCAGTGTGTAAATTAATATGTTTAGTGTAATACATAACGTTTTCATGTACTGAGAATATGTTCCTTTCCCATGCTTGAAAATGGAAACGAAAACGCGGTTCAGTAAAAGATGAATTCTTATGCAATTTAATAAGCGATTCGATGAGAAGTACTGGAGAGAAGAACCTACAGATATAGATTGTACGTGTCATTTAAAAAAAACCTTTAATATTTAATTGAAATATACCATTAAAAATTCAATTTGTTTTCATTAGTATATTTGATCAATTTCACCCCGGTGATTAATTGGTCCCCGAATTACGGTACTATACATGTATGGTATGCCTAAAATCATACATTGAATTCAGAAGAATGAAAAAAAGAGGTTTATTCATTATTATTCGGGCATTTCGCTGATATCACGCCATTGCATATCTTCCCTATTGTCTCTTCAACAAAACTTCTCACGAACCAAAATACCTTAACGTAAAAATCGATGAAATTATGACTGAAACTAACCAAGAGTGTAATGTTTACATTGATTAAATTTCATCACATTTTGTCAAGCGGTTATCGACAAGACCTCCAAGAGCATATCCGCTGAAAACCATGTGTCTTACTGGTCTCCACGTCTATAAACACCTCAACACGGAAAGACAAACAAGACACGGTGGCCAAAATCCGCGCCAAGCAACTATACCGAGGTGCGTCGTGATGGACGCAATATCAGTGGTACCTACGGAATAACGCGGCGACGGAGGGATATCTTTATCGAACACGGAAATTATTTGTTACGGATACCTGAAAAAGTAATCGAGAGAACTCCTCTAAAACCTATTCGACCGGTGATATATTCCGTTAATCATCTAGTGTGTTCTGTATCGAACTGAATTCTAATCGCGACGGTGGGAAGGAATTGACTAATTGAAGAGCTGAAGAATTGATTATTCACTATGTCATCTACTTTAATAATTTTATTCTAAACAGATCTACTTCGCAATGATCTAATGTTCTTTGAGATTACAAAAGATAATAAAATTTTGCAATTTCAATTGCTTATGGTCTGTTCATCAAAACAAGCTATATAAATTGAATCTACCTGTTGCTTTTAGTACACGGCATCCCGTTAAAAGTTGGGGTGTCCTGAAACGACCTCCAAAAGATGGTAATAAACCGAACTCCAGTTTTTAATTCATAATTTTTCGAATAGGTTCGCTCTGGTGCTTGTCATCGATGGCTCGCACACGCGTGGCTCATCGGGTGGCGCTATGGGATTTCATGCCATTTCCGGTCTTTTAGAGCCGTTTTTGACGTACCGGAAGTCACCATCTTCGATTCTAAAATAGCACCGGAATATGATATTTCACCTTTCACCTTATACCCAAATCATATAGGTTTTCCATGATATTTTTGATCATTTAGAGCAAACTGAAAGTCTAAAAAAATATTATATTCTATATTCTGGAATTTACGTTCATCTATTGTTGAAAAATTAGAGATTTTTCATGTTTTGAAACGGAACTAAAAATACAACATTAATGTTAAACAGTCTTAACCAGGAAGAAGTCAGGTGTTGTCACGTCACAAAAGTATTTGACTGGCAACAAGCGAATCTAACTATAAATTATTCTCCAGCGCATGATTTTTTAAGGTATTTTTTTCAATTTTACTATAACACCATTTACTTTTTGGGAAATCGTGAGATTCATACATGAAACCGCGAAAAAACGTGTTTTTAGTGAGTGAAAAACAACTTCTTGAGACAGTTCATACTTCGCTTTTGGCCCGATTTTGGCGCTCGTGGCCCGATTTTAACCAAAATTTTAGGCTTGCTGAACCTCATTGTTTGCTGAGAAAAACCCAAGTATAGAAATGCCTGAACTTGAGTTCTTCTAACAAACTAAAAAAATACTCTACTTTTGTGAAGTGATCACGCTTTATAAATGAGGGGCTTAGAATGCAAGGGGTGTAAGTGACTTGATCGATTTCTCTTCATCAACTTTTTATTTAGTTAATAACTCGACTGCAAAAACGTTCCAAATTAAGTTTGCTATAGAATCCGATAGATGAGGTTCTGAACTATCTTCCACATTGTCAAATACAGCTGGGAATGTATTTGCTGCGAAGTTATGACCAAAAGAGAGAGTCGATGTAGAGAAATCGATCAAATCACTTACACCCCTTTCATTCTAAGCCCCTCAAATATCTATTTTCCAAATGCATAAACATAAACATAAAAATAGCGGAAACTTAAAATATTTTGAATATAATTATGTAGTTTTTTAAAGACGCCTTTCTCAAGAATTCACATCTATATTGGTGCATAGCCCCAAGAAATGGTCACATGTGTTTAAACCGGCGAAGAACCTTCCTTGCCTCTAGTAGCCACGTAGTTTCAAAACAACGAAGCCAAGAAACAATGGTCAAACGTTAGCTGTTTGAACACTTTTTTTAGTGGAAGAAGGACTGACCTGTGACCAACGCACAGCTTTTGGTGTTCTTAGTCAAAACAGAGTCTTGATATGTTCAATAAGAACTATAAACTGATGTAAGCGGAAACGAAAGAAGCAAAGTAGGCGTTTTTCGGCAAATCAATATCACCCCAAGAAATAGAAGCATATATTTTTCGAAAAATCTAAGGATCTTTGAAGCCGCTTTTGACTTTTTTTTAATTTAGTTTTTTGTGAGTATACCATCCATACCGGCTTCTCAATTCAAACGTTTCACCTGTGCAATCCAGCATAGATATTTTTTTGCTCCCGAATGAAGGGATTATTCATTGAATTTTCAGCATCCTTGTTATTAGCTCGCGACATTAATGTTCACCAACTGCATCGCAATCGACAGACTCGACGCAAAGCCAAATCACGGCGAAGAGTAATTTTCTAATCAAACCAGCAGTACGCTGTGTATGTTAAGATTTTTCCTGCGGATGCACATGTCTACTCCCGGATCCATCCGGCGACAGCGACTTCGGTAGAATGGGTACCAATACCGGGAACGAAAGGCACCGTTCCGATGATGATGGGTTTCTATACTGGGTTTGGATGACCGGCGCGAAAGTAGTGACCGTAATGCTGATCTTAGGTATTCAAATGATATTTTGCTTCGGACCGAGTTTTGATCATTTTGAGTTGCAGGATGCATCAAAGCGATTCTCGGCTGTTACTATCCGGCAATTGGGCGATGGAGATACGATTACCTACAACCGACGCAGCCGTACCGTGAATCTTCAATGTTAGTGCTTCACAAAAATCGATCCTAGAGATCCACGACCTTTTTTTTTTTTTTTGAATTTTCATTCCAGCTATCGAACATTTCTGATAAATATACTATTCTTCCTCGTGTATCCTTGCGTGTTCTGCTGTCGTTCTTTTGAAAGCAGAAACGAGGATTATGACGGCCAGGATGATCTACATCTACAGCAACAGGGACTGCTCCAGGGTGCGTCAGTTGTCCAGCAACATGTGAACCAACAGATGACTAGCGAAGAGGATGAGACCCAGGATGAAGATGAACTGAGGAACGACGGAAGAAAGGGTGTATGCCGCAGCAGATCCTATATATACGCAACGGATATTGGTGGTAATAATATGCAAGAATACTTCGAGGAGCTCGAATCAACTGAAGCGGGCGAATTACCGTACAACAATACCGAAGATGAAGATATCGATGCAAACTTCGCGCTGAGCACCATGAACGAGTGCCGAAGGTCACTGGTAACTTGTCAAGAATACTCTCGGAGAACATAATTAGATCATGGTGTATTCAAGTTTCCGCTTCGCTACGCAGATCGACACGACGGACACTAATCTTTGGAGAAGTGGGGGAAAACCAGTAGAAGAGGAACAGCAGCAGCAGCAGCAACAGCAGGACACCAATCTCGCGGACCGTCTTGTGAGGGAGCTGCTGGAGGCAAAAATTGTCTACCGGCGGATGGAGTCTGTATGTGGACGAGTGGCAATCGGAGAAGGACTACCGTATTCTATTCAGGGATACTTTATAGCGATCGACGAGCGGAGCTATCAATTTTTCACTCACTATGTTTTGGGACAATTTTGGAGTATCGAAAGAGACGCCGAGGTGGGTAGATTCTGTTCCACGCTGAGAACGTTTTGATGTTCTTGTGAGTGTTCATTTCCAGGGGAATCTGATTACAGTAGGAATTACCCCAAGACCTTTGTTAGCTAGAAGTTTTCTCAAGAACTATCTTTCCAAGAAGGATGTTTTGCAGCAAAATGACCTATCGGTGAAAGTTCCCAATGACGCACCCTGTATAAATATTGAATATCAATTTTAGAGTTCTTTTCCGTTGAGAACGTGTTGAAAATTTATTTATTGTGTAGTTTCAGTCAGGAATGTAGGGGAACCGCGGTTAAGAGGGACAGTGGGGGTATGATGGACAGATGGTTGATTCGTATAGTTGCATTATGAATTTTAAATTTCTGTTGATGGGAACCCCTTCTACTTGCCTTTCTAGAATATTTTCTAGAATTTGTTACTGGACGCACAAACACTGAGAGAGAGCGAAATTATTCCTCTCGCTAGCGATAAACTTCTACGCTTCGTATATTATTGGCCTGTCCATATTCCCCCCACTACATGTCCGTTATACCCGCATCGATAAAAATGTTCTACTTTTCGGCTTGTTTTAATTTCAGTAAAAAACATGAAAAAACACATTTTTATAAAATATTTAGCCAATTATTTCGAAAACCAGTATATTGAACTGTAAGAAACTGCTTTTAAGTGTCGGAAAACATGAGTTTCCAAAGAAACAATTGAAGCTTTCCTTAACATGTCCGTCTTACCCCCATCTTATAAATAACATAAATTTCTGCATTCCTCGAGAACTAATCAAGCAAACGAAACCAAATTAGGTATATGGGATGTTTTAGGGCGCGATAAATGTTTTCACGGTGGTCAGACACTCCACACCCTCTCTAAGGGGGAGCTGCCATACAAATGAAAGACAAATTTCTGCATGACTCGAAAACTAGCCAAGAAAATACCAAATTTGGCATGTGAAGATTTTAAGGGGCACGAAACGTTTCTATGGTGAATAGACACTCTTCCAACCTTTCTAAGAGCTGAAGAGGGGGGGGGGGGGTTCTGTCTTTACTATATAATATTTTTTGTATCAAACATTGAGTAATGGAAAAACATGTTATTTGCAAGTGGTTGAAAAATCTTTAACGAGAATTGTGTCTGAAAATAATCTGATATTATAATGATGAGTTTTGGTAGAAGTATTAAGAATTTTTTTAGTAAAAGGTAAATTCAACAGGGTCTATTAGAAGATCAATCAATGAACAGTTCTGCGATTGTCCCATGAACTTGCGCTTAGGAAGAAAACGTAAATGTTTGAAGATATTGGGCCTTATTCCCGTATCCATTTACACTTACGTTTCCACTACGCTTACATCTCACTTCACTTTTTTGCGTTTCCACCGATCGTGAAGTGTAAAAATGAACTTCGTGTAGAATGTGGAGTGGATACCAAAATGACCTTGTGTTCATTTCCGATGTCGTTCCTAATGGCGCGTTTACATTTGGGAGATCTATAGCTATAGATGGATTTATTCACACGAAAATAGATGTAAACGGGTGAGAATATATATGATACACTTCTTCGAGGTATATATAACCACTATAAATAGAATAAATTCAGGCATATGTAAGCGCTGGTGAATTTCTCTTTGGTGAGAAATCACTAAAGTTGGATGCAGTTCTACTTTAGGTGAATAAATTCACCGAAAATATGAATATATTCAGTATATAAGTTCGCGTTAGTGTAAACGGTTGATGCGATTTCTATAAATCTCATCCTATTTTTTCACATGAATATATCACTAGTTTATACCCACCATAATAGAAACGTCAGTTGTATTTTGTTTTGTCTATCCTCGAGTTGTGTCGATACACCCAGAAAATGGATTACTTAAAAAAAGCTTCCAAATCTTTTGTAATTCAAACAGTAGAATGTACATATTTTCTGTAAATATTACCAATCGTTTGTAAAATGAATGTCAGATGCAATACACATCCCTACCAACGATTGATTCATTTTACTTCGCGGTGTTAGTAACTTTTACGATTGTCATTACTGGCAACCGCGAAGAAAATAAATTTATTAGCCTAATTACCGAGTTGTTAATTGAGTTGCAAGGCACTACTTTCCGATATTGATTTCATCACAGAAGAAGGTCGTATTAACTCAGATTCGGGATAGGTAAGTAATATTCGTGAAAATCAATTCAATTTATGTTCTTTAATTGATATTTATACATGTTGGATAGCAATGATTTGTGCTCGTCTGCTGCGGGAGAACTTCAATAGTAAGGAATCTGGGTACTTCGATACACAAAAACGAGCCCTGTCGAGTCCTAGTTCTACCTGTTGGATTCGGTCAAGGACAACTACATAAACGTTTTGCAGACGATTGTGATCGGTGGTTCAATCAATTAGATGTTTTCCGGATTCGTCACGACGCAGGTTCCGTATCCTGCGCGTCAAGTCAATGTTGCAACGGGGCATAAAGCTAGCTTCACTTAATGCCATCTGGGTTTTGTCAGTTTCATGATATCTCCCGAATGTGTTTGGCTGAGAAGTAATAACACCTGGACCTGGGAGAGGGTAATGGTGAGAATTGAGTAGTCTGTCGTAGCTATTCATAGTAATAACTGTGTATTTTTTCCTAATTTGTAGCCATGGATCAGACCCAATCGAACAGGATCAGATGTCAATAGTTTAGATAGTTCAATAAATAATTTAGATAGTCCAATAAATATTTTAAATAGTTCAGATAGTTCAATAAATGAATAAAGATGCATACAAAAGCTCAATAAATTCATAACAATATGTGCATAAAGGTAGGGTTAATATAACATGTTGTATATGTTAAACGAACGTTGAATCGCTTATACTGGGTTATACTGGCCGATTTGACATCATATCGTGTAATATGTACGAAGAATTCGTATTGCAAACATTTATTAAATATTGGTAATATTTGCCAAATGCACTTGCCAAAGTTTTCATTTTATACGAACTTATGCGAGCTCACCTATCTGTTGAGTTTGTGAAAAGTATAACAATAATATTTTCCACTAGAAATCAAGTTGGATCACGTAACATAACGTATAATGTGTCTAAAAAATTTCAAATAAGAACATTTGTTAATGAAGGGGGGTCAATTCTTAGACCTCGTCGACCCCCAAAATCAATTTTCGTTCATGTCGACCCCTGAGAAACCACTTTGAGAACCCCTGATATAGAGGATCGTCCCTGAGCCCCTATTTGATTCAGCACTCTTCTCGTGATTTGTGCCGATCTCGTCGTATCAATGCTCTTATTTAGAGCCACTAATGCTGACTGCCATTCGTGTTATGTTCGCATGACAGAGAGATGTCTCCAATTATTTCGAAAAGATTAAATGATGATAGACTGTCTTATTTTATTCTCAGTCATTCTATCCTCATCAAGCGCAAATTACGAAAGTAATTTGCTGCAATGTCTCCCTTCGCCTTGTGGCTGTGTACATCATGGCTTCCTCTCAGTGTTGATTGC